>NC_064645.1:424315794-424618824 GCF_023864345.2 Schistocerca serialis cubense
ATGGCACCCCATACCATCACGCCAGGTGATACGCCAGTATGGCGATGAGGAATACATGCTTCCAATGTGCGTTCACCGCGATGTCGCCAAACACGGATGCGACCATCATGATGCTGTAAATAGAACCAGGATTCATCCGAAAATACGACGTTTTGCCATTCGTGCACCCAGGTTCGTCGTTGAGTACACCACTGCAGGCGCTCCTGTCTGTGATGCAGCGTCAAAAGTAACGGCAGCCATGGTCTCCGAGCTGATAGTCCGTGCTGCTGCAAACGTCGTCGAACTGTTCGTGCAGATGGTTGTTGTCTCACTAACTTCCCCATCTGTTGACTCAGGGACCGAGACGTGGCTGCACGATCCGTTACAGCCATTCGGATAGGATAACCTTCATCTCGACTGCTAGTCGCGCTGCATTCCAGGCAACATTCCACGACAATGGAACTAAACGAAGATTCAGTAAGTACGAGGAGCATTCAATAAGTAATGCAAAGCATTTTTTTCTCTTGGCCAATTTCGGTTGAAAAAATGCGGTATTTCTCATGGGATATCATGGAATGTTCCCATTTCAGCCCTTATAGTTGCACGAGTTTCCGATACGTTGCGGCGCTATATGTAATCTTTAAAATCGCGTCTGTACCGGAGGTGTGTTGCAATCAGAGATATATCATTGCTTTCATTTTGGAGGAAAAGCAGGGCATCACAGATATTCATAGGCGCTTGCAGAATGTCTACAAAGATCTGGCAGTGAACAACAGCACGGTGAGCCGTTGGGCGAGGCCTCTGTCACCATAGCAACAAAGTCGCGCAAACCTACCCGATCACTCACGGGCCGGCCGACTACACATAGCTGTGACACCTGCAATGTTGAAACGTGCTGACATTCTCATTCGAGGTGATCTATGGATCACAATTAAACAACTCGCAGCACTACTGAACGTCTCTGTTGACAGTGCTGACATACTCGTCCACTATTTGAGGAGTTTGCCTGCTGAGTTCCTCGCCGAGTAACAGGAGACTATAAAGGACAACGAAGGACCCAATGGAAGACGCACTTCGCGAGGAGCAGTAGGTAGATGACTGAGATGTTATTGACGCAGCAAGACGTTGGCTCTGATGTCGACCAGTAGCGTGGTAGCATGTGGGGATAGAGGCCGTGCTATTAAGGTGGAGTAAGACAGTCCCATTGACAGTAGATTATGTTGAAAAGTAGGGTTTTGTAGCCAAAAGAAGGGGGACAATATGGTGTATTGGAAACCGGAATAGAACCAAGCTGCTTTCAGAAAAAGAAGTGTTGCATTACTTACTTAACTTTCCTCGTGCAGTGGGTTTTCTGGTTTCAGTCATGGTAATTTTGACAGGAAAGAGAGCCATAAAGTTTCACTCTCGTCAGTGCAGAATAATTACTGATAAAAAAAAGAGAATCTGGAATGGAACCTTCTACAAATCCTGCTTGCAAATTTTGTTCCTGAAATGTACCAGCGCCCTATCACAACTATAGCAACCCAGGGGTCATCATTTGTTGTTCCCCACAAATCCGTTAAGGCCGTAATTCCAGTAGATGCGATGAGAAGCTCGGTAATGATTTTCAAACAAAAATATTAGGCACCGTGTTTCTGGTCGAGAACACAGCTCATTATCCAAAACCGTGTTAAACTGTACTTATGCGGAGATCTAGGATTCATGGTACCATCCTTTTTGTTTCTCCCTTTATGAATTCCTGTTTATGACTCACTAGTACTAAGATATTCCTAACTGCGACCCAATGGCACTTTTCTTCAGCGTCAGCACCGTCTGCATCTTTTTGTTAGGGTTCAGTGCCTCAAACTGTAAAAACAGGTGCCTTTTTTGTTCGTCTGTCTGTCTCTCTGTCTGCCGACTGTTAAAGAAACTTCTTCTCAGAAACGTTCAGGCGTTTCAAGTCGAAATTTATGTCACATATTAGGATCTAATCTACATCTACATCTACATCTATACTCCGCGAGCCACCTTACGGTGTGTGGCGGAGGGTACTTATTGTACCACTATCTGATCCCCCCTTCCCTGTTCCATTCACGAATTGTGCGTGGGAAGAACGACTGCTTGTAAGTCTCCGTATTTGCTCTAATTTCTCGGATCTTTTCGTTGTGATCATTACGCGAGATATGTGTGGGCGGTAGTAATATGTTGCCCATCTCTTCCCGGAATGTGCTCTCTCGTAATTTCGATAATAAACCTCTCCGTATTGCGTAACGCCTTTCTTGAAGTGTCCGCCACTGGAGCTTGTTCAGCATCTCCGTAACGCTCTCGCGCTGACTAAATGTCCCCATGACGAATCGCGCTGCTTTTCGCTGGATCATGTCTATCTCTTCTATTAATCCAACCTGGTAAGGGTCCCATACTGATGAGCAATACTCAAGAATCGGACGAACAAGCGTTTTGTAAGCTACTTCTTTCGTCGATGAGTCACATTTTCTTAGAATTCTTCCTATGAATCTCAACCTGGCGCCTGCTTTTCCCACTATTTGTTTTATGTGATCATTCCACTTCAGATCGCTCCGGATAGTAACTCCTAAGTATTTTACGGTCGTTACCGCTTCCAATGATTTACCACCTATGGCATAATCGTACTGGAATGGATTTCTGCCCCTATGTATGCGCATTATATTACATTTATCTACGTTTAGGGAAAGCGGCCAGCTGTCGCACCATGCATTAATCCTCTGCAGGTCCTCCTGGAGTACGTACGAGTCTTCTGATGTTGCTACTTTCTTGTAGACAACCGTGTCATCTGCAAATAGCCTCACGGAGCTACCGATGTTGTCAACTAAGTCATTTATGTATATTGTAAACAATAAAGGTCCTATCACGCTTCCCTGCGGTACTCCCGAAATTACCTCTACATCTGCAGATTTTGAACCGTTAAGAATGACATGTTGTGTTCTTTCTTCTAGGAAATCCTGAATCCAATCACAAACCTGGTCCGATATTCCGTAAGCTCGTATTTTTTTCACTAAACGTAAGTGCGGAACCGTATCAAATGCCTTCCTGAAGTCCAGGAATACGGCATCAATCTGCTCGCCAGTGTCTACGGCACTGTGAATTTCTTGGGCAAATAGGGCGAGCTGAGTTTCACATGATCTCTGTTTGCGGAATCCATGTTGGTTATGATGAAGGAGATTTGTATTATCTAAGAACGTCATAATACGAGAACACAAAACAAATTGACGTAAGCGAAATAGGCCTATAATTATTCGCATCTGATTTATGACCCTTCTTGAAAATGGGAACGACCTGCGCTTTCTTCCAGTCGCTAGGTACTTTACGTTCTTCCAGCGATCTACGATAAATTGCTGATAGAAAGGGGGCAAGTTCTTTAGCATAATCACTGTAGAATCTTAAGGGTATCTCGTCTGGTCCGGATGCTTTTCCGCTACTAAGTGATAGCAGTAGTTTTTCAATTCCGATATCGTTTATTTCAATATTTTCCATTTTGGCGTCCGTGCGACGGCTGAAGTCAGGGACCGTGTTACGATTTTCCGCAGTGAAACAGTTTCGGAACACTGAATTCAGTATTTCTGCCTTTCTTCGGTCGTCCTCTGTTTCGGTGCCATCGTGGTCAACGAGTGACTGAATAGGGGATTTAGATCCGCTTACCGATTTTACATATGACCAAAACTTTTTAGGGTTCTTGTTTAGATTGTTTGCCAATGTTTTATGTTCGAATTCGTTGAATGCTTCTCTCATTGCTCTCTTTACGCTCTTTTTCGCTTCGTTCAGCTTTTCCTTATCAGCTATGATTCGACTACTCTTAAACCTATGATGAAGCTTTCTTTGTTTCCGTAGTACCTTTCGTACATGATTGTTATACCACGGTGGATCTTTCCCCTCGCTTTGGACCTTAGTCGGTACAAACTTATCTAAGGCGTACTGGACGATGTTTCTGAATTTTTTCCATTTTTGTTCCACATCCTCTTCCTCAGAAATGAACGTTTGATGGTGGTCACTCAGATATTCTGCGATTTGTGCCCTATCACTCTTGTTAAGCAAATATATTTTCCTTCCTTTCTTGGCATTTCTTATTACACTTGTAGTCATTGATGCAACCACTGACTTATGATCACTGATACCCTCTTCTACATTCACGGAGTCGAAAAGTTCCGGTCTATTTGTTGCTATGAGGTCTAAAACGTTAGCTTCACGAGTTGGTTCTCTAACTATCTGCTCGAAGTAATTCTCGGACAAGGCAGTCAGGATAATGTCACAAGAGTCTCTGTCCCTGGCTCCAGTTCTGATTGTGTGACTATCCCATTCTATACCTGGTAGATTGAAGTCTCCCCCTATTACAATAGTATGATCACGAAACTTCTTCACGACGTTCTGCAGGTTCTCTCTGAGGCGCTCAACTACTACGGTTGCTGATGCAGGTGGTCTATAGAAGCATCCGACTATCATATCTGACCCACCTTTGATACTTAACTTAACCCAGATTATTTCACATTCGCATTCGCTAATAACTTCACTGGATATTATTGAATTCTTTACTGCTATAAATACTCCTCCACCATTGGCGTTTATCCTATCCTTGCGGTATATATTCCATTCTGTGTCTAGGATTTCGTTACTGTTCACTTCCGGTTTTAACCAACTTTCCGTTCCTAATACTATATGCGCACTATTTCCTTCAATAAGAGATACTAATTCAGGAACCTTGCCCTGGATACTCCTGCAGTTTACCAATATTACGTTAACTTTTCCTGTTTTTGGTCTCTGAGGACGGACGTTCTTTATCAACGATGATAATGTCCTCTCTGGTAAGCCGTCAGGTATTTTATCGTTTCGCCCAAGGGGGGGTCCCTCTAACCTAAAAAACCCCCGTGTGCACGCCACACGTACTCTGCTACCCTAGTAGCTGCTTCCGGTGTGTAGTGCAAGCCTGACCTGTCTAGGGGGGCCCTACAGTTCTCCACCCAATAACGGAGGTCGATGAATTTGCAACCATTATAGTCGCAGAGTCGTCTGAGCCTCTGGTTTAGACCCTCCACACGGCTCCAAACCAGAGGACCGCGATCGACTCTGGGCACTATGCTGCAGATATTAAGCTCAGCTTGCACTGCGCGTGCGATGCTGGTTGTCTTCACCAAATCAGCCAGCCGCCGGAAGGAACCAAGGATGGCCTCAGAACCCAAGCGGCAGGCGTCATTCGTTCCGACATGTGCTACTATCTGCAGCCGATCACACCCAGTGCGTTCAATAGCTGCCGGAAGGGCCTCCTCCACATTACGGACGAGACCCCCCGGCGAGCACACCGAGTGCACACTGGCATTCTTCCCCGACCTACCCGCTATTTTCCTGAGGGGCTCCATAACCCGCCTAACGTTGGAGCTCCCTATAACTAATAGGCCTGCCCTCTGTGACTGTCGGGACCTTGCCGGAGAATCGGCCACTGGCCCAACAGGCGAGGCATCCTGTGGTGGCTCGGAAACGATGTCATCACCACTAGGAAGCACCCCGTACCTGTTGGAAAGGGGTAAGGCAGCTGCCACGCGGCCAGATCCCACCTTCGCCTTTCGGCCAGGCACGCGCGAGCCCACCACTGTCCGCCATTCACCCTGGAGTGATGGCTGACCGGTAAGATGCTCACTGCCGGAAGACGCAGCGACATCAGGGGTTCCATGTGATTCCAAGGCCACCGAAGTAGGCATAGGTCTCACCACAGTTGCCCCAACGCCACTACGAGCCGACGCCTGCGCCTCGAGCTCGATGAGCCTAACAGACAAAGCCTCCACCTGCCCCCGAAGAGTGGCCAATTCTCCTTGCGTCCGCTCACAACAACCACAGTCCCTACACATGACTTTGTTTACCCTACTCTATACGGTGACAAATTCCCAAGATAATCTTCTGATGAGCTACTCTGATAATCAAGAAACACTCACTGAAATACGAGACGCGAAAACTACGCTAGGTTTTCCCAGAAAAACTATTTAAAAGCTAAGCGCAGCAAATAAGTACAAAAACGCTTTATACAAACAGTACTCGCTGCTGCTGGTGCTCTCGCTCTGGCTGTCACAAGACAACTGCTGATTCAAGTGACTAGTGGCTAACGGCCGCGAAACAAACAAAAGACGGTTTTAGGGCGCTTTCTGTTCTAAACGATCAAGATAACACTAAGAAATCTAACACGAAAACTACGTAAAGTTTTATCAAGAACTGTTAGTTACTATGCAGAGCAGATAAACACAAATAGAATCCCTTCCTTAGTGGAAGGTCGTAAACAAAATGCAAAATAAACGCTTTATACAAACAGTACTCGCTGCTGCTGGTGCTCTCGCTCTGGCTGTCACCTTGGAGGTATAAAATATTCAGTTTCTAAATTATTGAAGTCAAAAAATACTGCCATTTGTATTACATATTTTGATACTCCAAAACTCACCAATCAAAACGTATTCGGTGCTTCCTGTTGACCTAAAACCATGAAATTTAGCAAGATGTAAGGTTTCACAGTACATATAAAGGAAAAATATCCGAAAATTTGTAATTTGCAGTTCTATAACACGAAAAAAATTTTTGGCACTATTTATCCGTCTGTTTATCTGTCCGTCTATTAAGACCCTTTTTCCCTGGAACTGTTTGGCAAATCAAATTCAAATTTATGTCATATGATTAAGTCCTACGGCCCTTAGTGGTGTAAAAAATTGTAAGCCTCTAAGTCAATGCAGTCAAAAGATTCGGTCATTTATGTCACATGTTTAGATAGTCACAAATTCACTCATCGAAACCTAAATGGTTCTTCCCATTCACTTACAATCATGAAATTCAGCAAGAAACAAGGTTCAACACCACAAGTAAAGTGTAAAATCTGAAACTTCTTAGACTGTAATTATAGCGCACAAAAATATCTTTTGCCATCTGAACATACACTGATCATCAAGAACATTGTGATCACTTACCTAACAGCGGTTATGTCCACCTTCGGCACGGATAACAGTGGCGACTCGTCGTGGTATGGATGCAATGAGGCCTTGGTAGGTCGCTGGGCTTAGCTGGCATAACATCTGCAAGCACAAATCACCTAATTCCCGTAAATTCCGAGGAGGGGAGCGTTGAGCTCTGACGCCAAGTTCAATCACATCCCAGATGTGTTAGATAGGGTTCAGATGTGGCGAACTGGGCTGTGAGTGGTGGCAGCGCATCAAGTAGAACTCGCCACTGTGTCCCTCGAACCACTCCAATATAGTCCTGGTCTTGTGAGACGGCGCATTCTCCTGTTGAAATATGCCGCTATCGTCGGGAAACGTGATCGTCGTGAAGGGCTGTACGTTGTCTGAAACCAGTGTACTATACTCCTTGGCCGTCATGGTGACATGGATGCCCACGTGAAAGTTCCCCAGACCATAATGGAGACACCGCCAGTTTGTCTCAGTCCCGGAGTAAAGATGTCAAGGAGCTGTTCCCCTGGAAGACACGATGAAGAAGGTATCGGCATTCATCAGCCCATGCAAAGCTTTTCCACTACGCCAACGTCCAAAGCCGAAGGTGATGTCCCCATACGTTGTAGCCTACGACGTCCGACATCCTTAATGAGGGGTGGCTGCCCAACCCCACGATGTCTGTACGTGGTTTCAGCTTGGTTTCGCCACGTGTTGAAGACACTCACAACAGCTCTCCTCGAACACTTGGCAACTCGTGCAGTTTCCGATATTCTTGTGCAGAGCCTCCGGGCCATCATCATCTGCCTTCGGTCAAACCCAGGTCGCGTGCCTTCCCCATTCTACGGACAGTACGCTCACTGATACTACATGCACCGTGCTTGTGGTTGACTGGCAGTCATTCCTCGCCAGGTGACGCTGCTATCACCTGGATGTGTATACATCGATGGTAGGTTCTGGTTGTTCAGTGTACATTGCATCCGTGGCTCTGAGCACTATGGGACTTAACTTCTGAGGTCATCAGTCCCCTAGACTTAGAACTACTTAAACCTAACTAACCTAAGAACATCACACACATCCATGACCGAGGCAGGATTCGAACCTGCGACCGTAGCGGCTGCGCGGTTCCAGACTGTAGCGCCTAGAAACGCTCGGCCACCTCGGCCGGCCATTGCATCCGTCATCCGTCAACAGCGTAGTAGACGAGCTTTGTTGCATACAGATGTAAAACGTAATTTGTAGTCATGTTTTAATACGTAAATAAAAAAAACTTTCGTTAAATATTCTCTCTCTACTTAAGTATCTTGCACCCTTCTTTTTGTAGAATATGTTCAGGCTAGCCTGAGGAAGTACTGTAGAGATTTTGATAAGGTCTTCGAATTACCGAGATCAACATCTTGTCAGTGTTGATATCGGTTGTTGTTGTTGTGGTCGTCAGTCCTGAGACTGGTTTGATGCAGCTCTCCATGCTACTCTGTCCTGTGCAAGTTTCTTCATCTCCCAGTACCTACTGCAACCCACATCCTTTTGAATCTGCATAGTGTATTCATCTCTTGGTCTCCCTCTACGATTTTTACCCTCCACGCTGCCCTCCAACACTAATTTGGTGATCCCTTGATGCCTCAGGACATGTCCTACCAACCGATCCCTTCTTCTAGTCAAGTTGTGCCACAAACTTCTCTTCTCCCCAATCCTATTCAATACCTCGTCATTAGTTATGTGATCTACCCATCTAATCTTCAGCATTCTTCTGTAGCACCACATTTCGAAAGCTTCTATTCTCTTCTTGTCCAAACTAGTTATTGTCCATGTTTCACTTCCATACATGGCCACACTCCATACAAATACTTTCAGAAATGACTTCCTGACAGGCAAAAATCATTGAGATTCTCGATTCCAATTAAATTTGCACGAAATTCTCCAGTGCGTGACACCTGCTCGCACTTTGCCATTTTTTTAGCGTGGGCAGCTTTTTGTAGGGATTTTTTCGTTTTAGTTCAAGTTTGGAGTTTGGCATGAAAGAGTTTCTAATGGAAGACATGTATCCAAAAGAGTAAGAGAGATAGGCTTGTCCCACAGCAACTCATGTGATCATCGCTGGCGAACTGCACATATTATGGATATCTGCAGACTTCCGTGCCTCCTTCACATTTTTTATCGAATGTTGTAAGGCGCAAACGTATCTACAAGATGTTTTCAAGTTCAGTACATCCTCGAAATATGTGAGTGACACCATGCCTCGAGGCACTTAGAATGTATTCTTCTCCTGTTGAGGCTTATTTTTTAATCAGTCATCTGACTGGTTTGATGTAGCCCGCCCTGACTTCCTCTCCTGCTGAAACCGTGTAGTAGAATCTGCAGGCAATGTCCTGAATTATTTGTTGCACAAATTCCACTTTCGCTCTTCCTCTACACTTTTTAATCTCAACAGCTCCCTCTAGTACCATGGAAGTTATTACCTGATGTTTTAATACATGTCTTATTATCTTATCTCATCTTCTTGGCCTTCCGCATATTTCTAATCTAGCCGATTTTGTGGACAACTTTATCACTGCACTAAATTTTGAGCACCATTCTCTTGTGGTTAGGTCTATTGAGCCATGCCATGATTAGACAGGTCACGCCACGCCCTCGGTAGCAATCGTCTTTGGCCAGAGAGCGTGACTGGCGGTTTGACCTTCGACTATAAATATAATAGACTGGCTCTGAAGTCATTTTCGTGGCTCCAACATCTCTGGGCTGAAGTCACGTGAATGTTGGCAAAACATGGTTGTTTCGTGTTGCGCTTATGGCTGTATTCAGCGTTTCTCGCGGGAAATGGCATTACATTCACGTGTGTTTCTCAAATGGTTCAAATGGCTCTGAGCACTATGGGACTCAACTGCTGAAGTCATCAGTCCCCTAGAACTTAGAACTACTTAAACCTAACTAACCTAAGGACATCACACACGTCCATGCCCGAGGCAGGATTCGAACCTGCGACCGTAGCAGTCTCGCGGTTCCGGACTGAAGCGCCTAGAACCGCACAGCCATCGCGGCCGACCGTGTGTTTCTATGATAGTGCAGATGCGTTTATTGAAATCTGCTGAAGTGACATGTATATGTTCTTTACACTTGAAATAATCACGCAAATTAAAGTGTTGAAAGTGATGCCTGTAAAGTCAGACTCATATTACATTTTGGAAAGTAATTGTGATAATTCGGTTACATAAGTAAGTATAACTTCTTCTCGTTCCAACTCATAGGTTCCCTAAGGAAGAAAAAAACCGAAGGCAGACTTGAAAGTCTCACCTTTCATCTAAAATCTCATTTTTTTAAACTGATAGTTGAAACTTTTATAAAAATAGTGGGAAATGAACCTTTGAAGGGCACCTAAAATTGATACTTTAAAATGGACCTACTCCTAAAGTCGACAATTTTGGCACCTATAGTTGACATAATTCTCATACCCCATTTCTTTTATAAGTGACTAGAGCTCAAAACGCGGCGAATCCAATGTTTAAGGTTTTGACACGAGCCCACTCTTACTGTTAAAAAGAATTTTAACGACATTTTACTTTAATTGATAGTTTATAGTAATTTCGTCCCACTGCCCACCAGAGTGGCGTTCGATGTATTTGTTAGATTTTATAAATGGTACTGTGAACAAATCCAGGTCAAATGTAGTTCTGGCATAATTTTTCGCAAATAAAAAAGTAATTTTTGTTGGAAGCGTTTGGCAGTCAGTTGAGAAATGTGGAGAAAATACGATACAAACATAGGATGGCAGACCGCTGATTTGAAATCCCGCCACGTTTTGCCAACAGTCCCGTGGTTTATGTTGGAGCCACACCAGCCCTATAGCTTCTGCACAGCAAGGCCAGTCTACTAGTATCTGTGGTCGAAGGGTTTGACAGTCCGTGCTGGCAGCGGCCTCCCCCTCTGAAGTTCGGTCGTCGGACAGTGAAGTTGCTGGAGGAGCAGAGCCGGGAGACAGGCAATAATTTCACTCGGTGTTGACTCGAGTGGTCTCTTATTCTGGATCCGTGTTTTTTCGCTGCATTCTTTCCTGGTGCATGCGAGGTGTGCTGGCCGTGGGGACTTGGACGATCAGAATGGGACGGGCCTCAAGGAGTAAGTCGCCCACCGTAGCAGCGTTCTTGTGGACAGCGGTTAGCAGCGAGGGAGCCCTGTCTCTGGGAGAAAGCGGCATTCACACCGTCGTCAATTGACGTTTACTAACAGCTTGCCGGGTTTTACTGCGGCTGAACATGTTTTCGAACTTCCCCAGTGATTAAAGGCGTTGTGTCGCAAGTTGTGGTCTTGGAGCAAGAGAGTCTGTTGTGCGACCAGTTCTTTCAATATCTTCAGTGGTTTTAACCGACTGCATCTTCAGTGGTTTTAACCGACTGCACCGTGTATTCTGCTTCTCTTGTTACTGGCTGTTGTAGATCTGATTTTATGGGTCCCAAGAAGCATGTTATAGAAACTTGAACTGTGTGTGCTGCAATTCAGCCTCCCTTTCTATTTCTCGTTTTTGTAATTATGTTTTTATGAACCGTCCTATTTCAAATTTTGTGGTTCATAAAACAGTTCTGCAATGCACTCCCAGCTTGTTATCTGTTTGTATGGGCTGTCTGATCAGGATTATCTGTACGAGAAGTTTGTTAATTAATTCTGCTCCCTTCTGGTGTGTTGACGGGAGCTGCATTTTGCTTGGCACAGTAATAAAAGTGAAGTGACGAAGAAAGTGCATCAATGAATAATAAACGCTAATCGCATGTTATTTAATCTGAACAATTTATTCAAGTCACGTCTAATATCACAGGAGAATAAGATTCATCTCTGCATGGCTGGAGTACGGCCCATACTTTTATATGGCCGTGAAACCTGGGCGACATCAACAACAACTGAAGAAGCAATCTGTGCCTTCGAGAGAAAGGTACTTCGAAAAGTCTATGAAGCCGTCTAAAATGCCGTGCGAGGTAAACAGGAACGAAGAAGGTTCAAATGGTTCAAATGTCTCTGAGCACTATGGGACTTAACTTCTGAGGTCATCAGTCCCCTAGAACTTAGAACTAGTTAGACCTAACTAACCTAAGGACATCACACATCCATGCCCGAGGCAGGATTCGAACCTACGACCGTAGCGGTCTCGCGTTTCCAGACTGTAGCGCCTAGAACCGCTCGGCCAACCCGGCCGGCAACGAAGAAGGAAAGAAAATGAGTACCAGCGCTTTTGAAAGCCACACATTGGCCGAATATTGTGACACAAGCGACTACAGTGGTTTGGTCACAACTTTCTAGCTGATGATTCCTGCCTAACAGAATAATCCATCCTGAACCTACTAGAAAACGCTCAAGGCGACGTATAAAGATCTAAGGATCGAGTACTAATAATCCTTTTGTCCTTAAACAAGTGGAGCTGAAAGCTGTGGTAGATGAAGCTAGAGACCAGCAAGGAAGGACTACCATCTGCAGTAGACATCTCCTCCGTCATTAATGGATAACTTCCATTGTTATTTTATTTTTTAAAATGTGATTCTTTATAAATTTTTTATAGTGTGCAGTGTTCGTAGTTTCCTTCTGTAGAGGGGATTTTTTTCTTTCGTTTTCTGCTATAGGTCTTAAAGGCTCGTTAACGCAGTAAATTATGGTGATGATACACTGGTGAATCCAAACATTATGACCACCTACTTCATAGCATTTTGGTCCACTTTTAGAATCCAATACAGTAGCGATTCTGCGTGTAGTGGATTCGGAATTCATCGTAGGTTTCCCCAGGTATATCGCATAGAAGTCTAAATACAAGTCACACAAATCATGTAAATTATTGGCCAATGGTTTGGAGCACAGAGGTCGGGTCCGTAGCGCCCCAGAACTGTTGCATTGGGTTCAGATCAGGCGAATCTGATGACCAACATACCAAGGTATCTTCACTATTAGTCTCCTCGAATCACAGTAGCACGATTCTAGTCTTGTAACATGGACAGTTACCCTGTTGGAAAATGCCATCTCCGTCGGGGAAGACATCAAGAATGAAGGGCTGCAGGTGGTCAGCAATAATGTTAACATACTCCACAGCTATCATATACCTTGAATTACTGGCGTAGATCCATGGAGACTCAGGCAAATGTTCCATACGGCAACACGGCCCCATCAACCTGCGCCAGTGGCGCGATGCATGTTTCGAACAGCTGTGCGTCTGGTGACGCCATATTCAGGCGCGACCATCGACTTCATATAACAAGATAAATCAAACCAGGCGACAGTTTCCGTTGATTCACGGTCCAGCCTCCATGATCTCATGACCACTTTAATTGTATTTGATGATGTCACTGGGTCAACATGCGAGGGTGGTTTGATATGTCGGGTTAAAGAGCAAGAAAATAGTTGAGCCATGGCGGGGTTGCTGGTGTCGCTTTCGAATTCCTGGCGCCACTAGCTCGATCTCTCATGTGATGTCCCTCTGGTTTGAGGCCACTAAGATGTTTGATCGAGGTTGTTGATGGGGGGTGTTGTGGCGTGGCGAGTTAGGGAGAGATAGCAGAGCATGATTTCGATCCACGGACCTCTGGGTTATGGGCCGGCACGCTTCCACCCCTCCTGCATCCCCAACTCGCCACGCCACAACACGGCCGATCCCCATCGAAAACCTCGATCAAAGATCTTAGTGGCCTCAAACCAAAGAGACATCACACGGAAGATCGAGTTAGTGGCGCCAGGAATTCGAAAGGCGACGCCAGCAACCCCACTATGCTTCCAAAATGTGTCTCTTAAACAGCTCGCCTTATTTCTCGACATAATATCCTTTGATAGATGTACACTTGGTCCAGCTATCCTTCAGCTTTTTCATCCCATCTGAAAAACAGGTTCTGTGAAACTTGTAAGATACTCATGGACTGCAACCATCACTTCCTCATTTGATGAACATTTCCTACAAGAAAGTCAAATCTTCATATCAGTGAACAGGGAGAAGTCACTAGAGACTAATCCTGGTGACCAGGCTCGATGAGGAACCAATTGGAAGCCCAATATAAGCACTTTCGCCACTGCTATCGCTCTTGATGAAAGGACACTTTTTCCTGTGCCAGCTTGTCCCTTTTTCAGTAAACGCAAGTTTCAAACGATCTAACAATGAAACATGATGAAGTCCAGTTATGGTACTGCCTTTTTCCAAGTAATCTATCAGTATTATTCTTTGTGACTCCAAAAAACAGTGGCCATCACCTTACCAGCTGACAAAGTTATCTTCGCTTGCTTCAGTGCACTTTCACCAGCCTTTGTCCATTGTTTTGACTGTTGTTTCGACTCCAGTGCGTAATGATGAATCCAGATTTCATCAACAGTCACAAACCGGTGCAAAAGTCTTGCAGACAGCATAAACATGGCCAGACATTATGTTGAAATATTGAGCATGTTGCCCTTTTGGTCGGCTCTGAGCAATCGCACTACCCACCTCGCACACAGCTTCTTAATAGCCAATTCTCGATCCAGAAAATTATCCACTCGCTCAGTTCAGATGCCTACAGTCTCAGCAATGTCGTGAATTTTTATTCGGAGGTCTTAGATTGTCATATTACGGGCTTTGTCGGTGGTTTCCTTTGTAGTGACCTCAATTGCGCGGCCGGAGCGCGCTTCGTCGTTGGTGCTTGTCCGACCATGTTTCAACTCATTAATCCAAAAGCTGACGGTCTTCAATGATGGTTAAGAGACCGCGCCGACATCATCCAATTCTGTTTTGATTGGTGCAGCAGCTCAATCCTACGAATGAAACTGTTTAATGGTAGCACAAAACTCTCTCCATTTTCAATCGCAGTCGACACACTGACTGATTCAGAGAGCTGTCTGCATTGAGCTGTACACTGTGCAATGTGGAATCCGTTTTCACTGTCCTTGGAGTAATGGAACTTACCAATCATGAAGACGCAACAAAATGTTTCATTTTTTCACGGAAATTCAGTAGACTTATCTAACCACCCGCATAATAATCTGTAGCGGTCATGCACTGTGGGGCCCCATGGTCCACAGTGTGCGCTAAACGGTATATTCTGAAACACTTTCCCCAGCACTAGCATTGCATTCTGTCGTCAGATCTGCCACAGATCGCGACTTACCCTGGTTTACAGAATGGAAAATCCTAACTGCTCCTTCTGAGATGGGGCGTGGACTTCCGACATCTTGTCGCCAACACGTGGTTTCACCGTCCTTCAACGACTTTCCACACATGTTCACGATAGGAGCACGCCAACAGCCGACCACCTGCTCCGATTCCGAGACGCCTGTTTCCAGGCGCCAGGGCGTAACAATCTGCACTTTGTCAAAGTTGCTTGTAACATTAGTGATTAGTGATCCGTGCTGTGAGGTCGATAGATAGACCCCATCGAGTTGAGTACTTTCTTTGCCGTTCTCTGTATGGAAGGAAGGAGTGGAGAGAGCCAGGGGAAGATGGTCGAAGCTGGGGGGGGGGGGGGGGGGCGGAGAGGAGGTGGGGGCTCGGTTGTGGTGTCTGGCGGATCGCAAGTGCTTCTTGGCGAGCAACTTGCCAGTGTTGCTGGTGCAGTGATTTCTTGGTGTGAGTGTCGTGGGCCGACGATTACCGTACAGGACGGTAGACGGTGCGACCGTTGACGTGACGTGCTCGGCGGGGCTACTGCTCTCCTGGCTGCGGTAGGTCGCTTGGTTTCGGGTTTACTCCTGGAGTTGTTAGAGCGATTCGGCGAAGCCTACGAGCAGTGCCCAGGGCTGCCCTACTCGCTCGGAACGTCTCCATCGTGGGGTTTTTGCCGGACTCTGGATAAACGCATTTTGTTTTACGGTCGAGAACGGAGCCGCGTCCCGCCGCCTCCTTTTTATGGGTGAGCGTCATTTGTAATATTCGCGGAAACTTGCCTCGGTTGCCTACAGTTTGTAGGAAAAAGCTCGGCACTTGCGTTCGGCTTAGTTTTCTGCTTCGTTGTGAGGTGTCTCCACATTTTGCATTTTTCAACGTCCACAGACAGAAAAACACGACGTAAAACCCATACAAGAACCATTAGAAATCCTCCATATTACGTCAAAGGGAGCATTCATCAACATCCTTGAGAAAATAGATATATTTAGAGTCATACATGCCCCTACGAATTTACTGAATGAGCAAAACGGCCGAGCGGTTCTAGGCGCTTCACTCCGGATCACGTTGCTGCTACGGTAGCAGGTTCGAATCCTGCCACGGGGATGGATGTGTGTGATCTCCTTAGGTTAGTTAGGTTTAAGTAATTCTAAGTCTAGGGGACTGATGACCTCAGATGTTAAGTTCAAAAATGGTTCAAATGGCTCTGAGCACTATGGAACTTAACATCTATGGTCATCAGTCCCCTAGAACTTAGAATTACTTAAACCTAACTAACCTAAGGACGTCACACACATCCATGCCCGAGGCAGGATTCGAACCTGCGACCGTAGCAGTCGCGCGGCTCCGGACTGAGCGCCTAGAACCGCTAGACCACCGCGGCCGGCAGGTGTTAAGTCCCATAGTGCTTGGAGCCATTTTTGAACAAAACGACCTTGAGCACAAACGTACATAAAAAACTTTATTCACATTATAAAGCAAGAAAATGTGTAAAGTAATAAATCAGAGACACTATATAAAAGATACCCTTAGTAACAGCGATAGTAAAATGAAGAGTATAGAACAAAACATAATACCAATAAAACATCATAGATCATAAGCAATAACAAAATTATTACGAAAACCTAAGAATATAACATAGAAACCTCAAACAGAACTAAAACAATTTCCAAGCAAAAACATAATTAGAACCAAACCTACAAAAATAATAAAAAGTCATCCGAATTTCCACGCATCACTTATTTAGAATGATAACTGTGTAAATATATAATACCGCTGAGCCACTGTCATCCGAGCTGACAAGAGCAAAATAGCATACATAAAAACCGACTAAAGTCTCCGTCTAATAATTCCATGAAAAGACAGGACATGGAAGCAATGATATTAGACGTAAGGTAAAAACACAAACGATTGTATTACAACTTCTCTGATTATAGTTACAGACCATTATATTAAGATCATCACTTACTGAGATGTTTACAGAGCACCTGATGATGGCAGTATGCCGAAATTGGCTCATCCTGAGTAATTTACAAAACAAAAACAATTTAAAGAGCAGTGTAGCTGGCTGATACATGGATATCATCAAAAGACATGTTTTGCAGTATGGGCCCCAAACAACAAAAGAACTAAAATTTGATTGGCAATTATTTGGAGGGGCCGCTGGCATGTGCTCATCTCCCTCCCGTATAGAAATTGGCTTATCCGTTTAGAGTATGTTCCTATTTCTCGTAAGGCTTTTTTCCTTTTTAAATATAAAAGGAAACGTTGATGGTTGTATCTTGTTATTGTTTTGGAAAGAATTCTTCGTTGTTTAATAAATTTTTGCAAGAGCTACTCAATAACAAATTACGTTCAATGGTGTTCCCAGCCCTTTCTCTAGGACTTGACTGCCTGTGTCTTCTAACTAGGTACTCACCTATTCCAATTCCAAGTAAAATTTCCCATTTGCAGGCCGTTCCATTCCTAGACTGATTTCTCATTCGTCTCTGCTCCACATGTACAGGGTGGTCGATTGAACGTGACCCGGACAAATATGTCACGAAATAAGCGTCTAATGAAAAAAGTGCAAAGAACGAAATTCGTCTAACTTGAAGGGGGAAACCAGATGGAGCTATGGTTGGCCCGCTAGATGGCGCTGCCATAGGTCAATTTTCTTTAAAAATATTTTTATTACATATTCGTGTAGTACGTAAAGAAATATGAATGTTTTAGTTGGACCACTTTTTTCGCCTTACCTAAATTTTCTCCGCATGTGAGAGATATCTTTCTTTAAGGTGGTGCTAATCATCTCACCTAAATGCAGTGTAGACGAATGCACTGCTGTGGACTTCCGAAGTCACGCGCTAAGTCGATATTAAGGAAGAAACACAGGGATTTAGAGGTTCGTAGTACATACCATTTATTCACTGGTGACTCATTTATCACTTCACCAATAGTGAATATTCCCCGAATGTACTAACAGCACAAAATAGTTTAGACAATGTAAATGTAAATGGTGAATTAGAACCTCCGTTCACAGTTCCCAAGTGCTTCAGGATATCATACTAATTCATTTAAAGTGGACCAGAAAAATGGGATACAGGGAAATCATACTAGTAGGATGTCTGGGGTCCTGTTCCTTCAGTTTATATCAAATGTATTTCGTCCAATTCTTCTAAAACAAAAACATTCCGTTATGTACCTCAAGAGTTACACTTCTCGATGGTACAAGAACCATGTTGATAAATCGATACTATAATTCTTGACATGTACGTTATGAATTACCTCTGACTGTCATGGCAGGATTTCACATATGAATGGAGCAGAGAAGAAAAGAATCGAGTATCATCAGAACTGAGGATAAGCCTTCACTATTTCATCTTTAGTGATTGAACTATAGTGAAACAGCAGTAACCCTATGTCTTTGTAAGACGTTTACAGGTCGTGTACTTGGGAGCTGATGCTTCTGCCTCAGCTTTCAGCACTTCATCTTTAGCGGTATAATTACAGGGAAAGAGCAATATCCTCATGTCTTCGCACGAAGTTTACGAGTAGTATACGTGGAAACTATTGGCTCTGCCCTACGTTAATGCTGTGTGTCCATCGCATTCGCCTGTGGCATAGTTTAGTCACAAATCTCGTGGTCTGAATATTAGGAGGTGGAACCTGTGTTCAGTATTCAGCCCGCAGAGCAGTATGTCATATCGTCAACTCGCTAATGGAACTCCCGTCCGGTATCAGGTTCGTCAAGCTGGTCATCAAATCGACTTGCTGTCTGCGTGTACTCTCCCTCTCCCTGTAGCCACCATGGTAGAAACAGGGCTGCAGGCCCGGTCGTTGGGTGCCCGCACTGTATTTTGGACAAATAATACTATGACACTGAGACACAGAACTGGTAGTAGCTAGTTTCTCCTTCGACTTATTGTTCTAAATGATATCTTTAATTGATGCATTATTGCAGCCTTCTCTACCCAGCATTTGTACTATTAAGTTTTACCTTAACGCTCCGCACGAATATACACTGCTGAGAAAAAAATTAATACGCTATTTTACAGGTTTACAATCCACTCAACATTGCAGATGGAGTGAACAGATTACACTACTGGCCATTAAAATTGCTACACCACGAAGATGACGTGCTACAGACGCGAAATTTAACCGACGGGAAGAAGATGCTGTGACATGCAAATGATTAGCTTTTCACAGCATTCACATAAGGTTGGCGCCGGTAGCGACACCTACGACGTGCTGATATCAGGAAAGTTTCTAACCGATTTCTCATACACAAACAGCAGTTGACCGGCGTTGCCTGGTGAAACGTTGTGATGCCTCGTGTAAGGAGGAGAAATGCGTACCATCACGTTTCCGACTTTGATAAAGGTCGGATTGTAGCCTATCGCGATTGTGGTTTATCGTATCGCGACATTGCTGCTCGCGTTGGTCGAGATCAAATTACTATTAGCAGAGTATGGAATCGGTGAGTTCAGGAGGGTAATATGGAACGCCGTGCTGGATCCCAACGTCCTCGTATCACTAGCGGTCGTGATGACAGGCATCTTATCCGCTTATCCGCGTGGCTGTAACAGATTGTGCAGCCACGTCTCGATCCCTGAGTCAATAGATGGGGACGTTTGCGAGACAACAACCATCTGCACGAACAGTTCGACGACGTTTGCAGCAGCATGGACTATCAGCTCGGAAACCATGGCTGCGCTTGACGCTGCATCACAGACAGGAGCGCCTGCGATGATGTACTCAACGACGAACCAAGGTGCACGAATGGCAAAACGTCATTTTTTCGGATGAATCCAGTTTCTGTTTGCAGCATCACGTTGGTCGCATTCGTGTTTGGCGACATCGCGGTGAACGCACATTGGAAGCGTGTATTCGTCATCGCCATACTGGCATATCACCCGGCGTGATGCTATGGGGTGCCACTGGTTACACGTCTCGGTCACCTCTTGTTCGCATTGACGGCACTTTGAACAGTAGACGTAACATTTCAGATGTGTTACGACCCGTGGCTCTACCCTTCATTAGATCCCTGGGAAACCCTACACTTCAGCAGGATAATGCACGACCGCATGTTGCAGGTCCTGTACGGGCCTTTCTGGACACAGAAAATGTTCGACTGCTGCCGTGGCCAGCACATTCTCCAGATCTCTCTCCTATTGAAAACATCTGGTCAATGGTGGCCGAGCAACTGGCTCGTCACAACACACCAGTCACTACTATCTATGAACTGTGGTATCGTGTTGAAGCTGCATGGGCCGCTGTACCTGTACACGCCATCCAAGCTCTGTTTGATTCAATGCCCAGGCGTATCAAGGCCGTTATTACGTCCAGAGGTGGTTGTTCTGGGTACTGATTTCTCAGGTTCTATGCACTCAAATTGCTTGAAAATGTAATCACATGTCAGTTCTAGTGTAATATATTTGTCCAATGAATATCCGTTTATGATCTGCATTTCTTCCTGGTGTAGCAATTTTAATGGCTAGTAGTGTACATTTAAAGTGGTGCTGAGGTTCCAGGTATCGACTCATGCTGAAACACCCATATTAGTACGTTATGTAGCCTCCACAGACCCCAGTGCAGAAGCTGACTCCGGCATCCACTCGATCGTACAGATTGAAAATGCTGTCCTGGTATAATGTTTGCCACGCCTGCTCGAGCCGTTCATGTACTTCTGTAAGAGTTGTTGATTGACGTGTCTCACGATTCGCTCCTCGTCCCATCATATCTAACACGAGCTCGAGTGGAGACAAATTCGGAGATTGTGCTAGCCAGAGAAGTTTCTGCACGTCTTACAGAGCACTTTGAGTTTCACGGGCAGCGGGTGGGCGAGCGTTAACCTGTTGGAACAATACCTAACCTTCCTGTTGCAAGAACGGCAAAAGAAAGAGCCTAACAACATTCTGCACATGCCGAAAGCTGGTTAGCGTCCCCTCTAGGAACATCAAACTTGAACGAGGGTTGCAACTTATCGCACCCCAGACCATAAAGCCTGAGGTGGGCCAGTGAGTCTTGGAAGAATAAACCTTACGAGACAGCGTTAGCCAGCTGTACCCCGTACAAACAAACGACAATCACTTGCGTGCCGGCAGAACCTGCTTACAACGCTGAAGACCATTCGATGTTCCAAGTGGTGGTATGACGCTACCTGTGGAACCATGCATGCCGGTACCGGTTCAAATGGTTCAAATGGCTCTGAGCACTATGGGACTTACCATCTGAGGTCATCAGTCCCCTAGAACTTAGAACTACTTAAACCTAACTAACCTAAGGACATCACACACATCTATGCCCGAGGCAGGATTCGAACCTGCGACCGTAGCAGTCACGCGGTTCCAGACTGTAGTGCCTAGAACCGCACGACCACCGCGGCGGGCACGTGCCGGTACTGTGGCGTGTGTGGAAGACGGGCTAGAGGTGCGAGTGCCCGTAGTCCCCGTGCTAATAACAGGTTCATGGTAGGTCGTGTTGACACATCTGGGCTCACAAGCCGCTGTTACCTGTGCTGTGGTGTCTGTACGATCTGCCATTGCTGCCCTAAACTCCTCTACGGCTGTGAGAATGTTCACCCGACCAGTGGTACCACGGCTGTGAGAATGTTCACGCGACCAGTGGTACCAGCATCGTTGCACAATTGATGCAGAAGGTACTACTTGCGTGACAGTTCTCCGAAAGGCCCACCCCGCTACTCGGAAGGCCTCAGTTTCACTTCTTTCAAACTCGCTCAGTTGGCTGTAAGAAGCACGAGTGCGTCTCTGTGGCATGGTTGCCAACTTGCATCACACGTCCGCAGCTCGTGGTCGTGCGGTAGCGTTCTCGCTTCCTGCGCCCGGTTTCGGGTTCGATTCCCGGCGGGGTCAGGGATTTTCTCTGCCTCGTGATGACTGGGTGTTGTGTGATGTCCTTAGGTTAGTTAGGTTTAAGTAGTTCTAAGTTCTAGGGGAGTGATGACCATAGATGTTAAGTCCCATAGTGCTCAGAGCCATTTTGCATCACACGTTTGGTTGAACCACACTGAGCCTTCTGTGTGTGAGCACTCCCTAGTAAATGGTAGACGCAGATGGCGCTCTGGTAGCTATGATACTTCTCTGTCTGTTGGCGAATGACGTTGAAACCATTATCAATACGTTTCCTTTTCTTTACGTCCATGGTCACAAAGTTTTTGTTGACATATTACCGGTTTCGGTCTTTAATGACCATTATCAGATCTGTTTCATAACTGAGCGCTACTACCAACATGGCTCGTGCATGTTATGTTATTTATATGTACTTGACCATGCTGGTGCTGATTTCGCATTTAACATTTGGGGATGAACTATGGCTCCAGTACATTAGGACTTTGATTTTATGTGACAGATCTGATGATGGTCATTAAAGACCGAAACCGGTAATCTGTCAACAAAAAGCTTGTGACAACAGACGTAAATTAAAGGAAACTTATTACATATGTGGGTCACGGTTTTTTCGCGACAATATTGCAGCTTGTGTAACGTTATCAATACGTCTATTATCCCCCGGTGGCATACGAGAATGCCATCATCGGATCAAAATCGACGTCATGTTTTCAGGAGTACTAATCTTTTTTTCCCGGCAGTGTACACTGCTTGTCACATGATACACTCCTGGAAATGGACAAAAGAACACATTGACGCCGGTGTGTCAGACCCACCATACTTGCTCCGGACACTGCGAGAGGGCTGTACAAGCAATGATCACACGCACGGCACAGCGGACACACCAGGAACCGCGGTGTTGGCCGTCGAATGGCGCTAGCTGCGCAGCATTTGTGCACCGCCGCCGTCAGTGTCAGCCAGTTTGCCGTGGCATACGGAGCTCCATCGCAGTCTTTAACACTGGTAGCATGCCGCGACAGCGTGGACACGAACCGTATGTGCAGTTGACGGACTTTGAGCGAGGGCGTATAGTGGGCATGCGGGAGGCCGGGTGGACGTACCGCCGAATTGCTCAACACGTGGGGCGTGATGTCTCCACAGTACATCGATGTTGTCGCCAGTGGTTGGCGGAAGGTGCACGTGCCCGTCGACCTGGGACCGGACAGCAGCGGCGCACGGATGCACGCCAAGACCGTAGCATCCTACGCAGTGCCGTAGGGGACCGCACCGCCACTTCCCAGCAAATTAGGGACACTGTTGCTCCTGGGGTATCGGCGAGGACCATTCGCAACCGTCTCCATGAAGCTGGGCTACGGTCCCGCACACCGTTAGGCTGTCTTCCGCTCACGCCCTAACATCGTGCAGCCCGCCTCCAGTGGTGTCGCGACAGGCGTGAATGGAGGGACGAATGGAGACGTGTCGTCTTCAGCGATGAGAGTCGCTTCTGCCTTGGTGCCAATGATGGTCGTATGCGTGTTTGGCGCCGTGCAGGTGAGCGCCACAATCAGGACTGCATACGACCGAGGCACACAGGGCCAACACCCGGCATCATGGTGTGGGGAGCGATCTCCTACACTGGCCGTACACCACTGGTGATCGTCGAGGGGACACTGAATAGTGCACGGTACATCCAAACCGTCATCGAACCCATCCTAGACCGGCAAGGGAACTTGCTGTTCCAACAGGACAATGCACGTCCGCATGTATCCCGTGCCACCCAACGTGCTCTAGAAGGTGTAAGTCAACTACCCTGGCCAGCAAGATCTCCGGATCTGTCCCCCATTGAGCATGTTTGGGACTGGATGAAGCGTCGTCTCACGCGGTCTGCACGTCCAGCACGAACGCTGGTCCAACTGAGGCGCCAGGTGGAAATGGCATGGCAAGCCGTTCCACAGGACTACATCCAGCATCTCTACGATCGTCTCCATGGGAGAATAGCAGCCTGCATTGCTGCGAAAGGTGGATATACACTGTACTAGTGCCGACATTGTGCATGCTCTGTTGGCTGTGTCTATGTGCCTGTGGTTCTGTCAGTGTGATCGTGTGATGTATCTGACCCCAGGAATGTGTCAATAAAGTTTCCCCTTCCTGGGACAATGAATTCACGGTGTTCTTATTTCAATTTCCAGGAGTGTATAACCTATGCAGTGAGCGTGATGAATATGTAGCCTACACATTATTTCTTGTTACTGAAAGTTTGAGTACTCTAAACTATTTATTTGTTGATGTACTGTCACATCTGTGTCGAGCCTGGGATGCTCTCACTCAAATCCAGCACGCTCTGGAAAACGCCAAGTGTAAAGGAATGTTTTAATGTGGTTAGGTCAACAGCCGTGCTATACACGTTATTCGAAAGATCATACTTGCCATTGTCATAATCACTGTTTTGATACAGGCGTTCACAGAGTTTGTGCACGTCGAATTTTCATGTTATATATACAGTTTTCACAAAGGAATGTCGCTGCGAAAGACAGATGCTGCGGCACTATCTCCCCAGTGTGGCAAATCAGTTGTGTTCGCTGTCAGAGTTTGGTTCGCCAATAGTATTGCTTCGCTATGGGTAGAATTCTAGGCGTGCAAGGCTGACAAATCATGAAACCAACGCTCCGGCCGAGTAACAACTTAGCATTAAAGAATGTGTGTCTTGTACGCAAAAGGAGGGAAGTTATGTGTTCTTTCCACTGCATGCGCTTAGCACTATTTGAGCCCGTCACATTCACAACAGCATTAAAGTGCTTGTAGTGCATTTGAGACCAGGTGGATGAGGTCCGTAAAGTTGGATTCTGTACACTTTGCTTTGGATCGTCGTTCAGTGCTGGTCGGTGCACAGTAGCTGTTTAAGTGAATGTATGTAGCGCAACTGCGGTCGCGTTCAGTATTCTACGCACCCGTTACTTGCTTACTTTGCCTCTTAATTTATGTACCTTATTCTAATTACGGTTGTGGCTTCTTCTCGTAATGTTGTCCTCTATTACGGAAGCTGCTCAGATAAGCCGATCTTGTGCGCTAGATCCATACAGTTTGCAATAGTTTTCTGTACCACCCATTGTGTTGGCGTAATTTTGTAATCTAATTTTAATTACATAGAAATTTGCTCTCTGTTAATCCCAGTATGAATGGTGTTAATCATTTAACATAGATTTCAAGAACTTTCAGTCTGGAACCGTGCGACCGCTACAATCGCAGATTCGAATCCTGCCTCGGGCATGGATGTGTGTGACGTCCATAGATTAGTTAGGTTTAAGTAGTTCTAAGTTCTAGGGGACTGATGACCTCGGAAGTTAAGTCTCGCACTGCTCAGAGCCATTTGAACCATTTTTCCAAAAACTTTCAACTTTTCCTACAACTAGTTCGGTTTAGACAACCCTTTCAAAATTAATCGGTTGTATTCCCAAGTGGTTCACTTCTCTGTTTCGCCGTTGCCCTTGTGCACAGTGGCTCATTACGAGGATAACTCATTTATTGATCTGCCAAAACTACGACCAGTGCATATCCTCGTCTTGTATCAGTACGATTTAGTTTCTGCAGATATTATTTTATTGCCGGCCGCTGCGACCGAGCGGTTCTAGGCGCTTCAGTCTAGAAACGCTCAACCGCTACGGTTTCAGGTTCGAATCCTGCCTCGTGCATGGATGTGTGTGATGTCCTTAGGTTAGTTAGGTTTAAGTAGTTCTAAGTTCATGGGGCCTTATGACCTCAGATGTTAAGTCCCATAGTGCTCAGAGTCATTTGAACCATTTATTATTTCATTAAGGCAGAGAGCTCGTCTTGTTTGGGTACGAATTAATTTCTTTTGGTTTTCGATACCAGTGCAACAAACATTGCACTTCCTCGTTCTGCATCAATACGCTGCCCTCTTGTGAAAACTACGAACATTACACATGCCTCGACTTGCACCACCGCACTCACCCAAGATTTCTTGTCGACCTTGGTCCAGGATCTTAACTTTGTTGTCTATGAGTTACCTGCTGTGATAACGGCATTGCGAAACATCTTTCGTCCCATTTTACATTGACGTATTCTTCAGTTAGCAGCTGCAGCAGATGATAGCGTGGCGCATAATGACATTTTTGTTGTCTACCGGTCTTTTAGGTGTACTTGTATTTTGGGGATTTTATTAAAATTCATTGTAGCGTGTAAGGTGTTTTTTAAGTGTTCTTGTGTGTAGGCTTAGTTGTTACTGTTAAATTTTGTGGGATACTTTTCAATTTTAATTCCTCGACACACGGAAAGGGCTAATCGAGCGCAGTCTCGAGAGGCAAGTGGGATTGCTACGCGAGAGGACTCAACTGATCCAGGACAACTCGTGTCGAAACTTTTTGAAATTTGGAAATTTGTGGTAAGTTCTTATGGGACCAAACTGCTAAGGTCATCGGTCCCTAGGCTTACACACTACTCAATCTAACTTAAAGTAACTTAACTAACGACAACACACACTCACACACACACACACACACATGCCCGAGAGAGGACTCGAACCTCCGACGGGGGGAGCCGCGCGAACCGTGGCAAGGCGCCCCAGACCGCCTTACTGCCCCGCGCGGCGGAACTTTTTGAGAGGGAGGCGTCAGCGACAGATACATTGACTGAAACACATGAAAACGTAGCCGCAAGTCAGCAGAGCTACACTAACCAGATCTGTCGCAAGGAATCGGTAGTAGTACAAAACAGATAAAACTTTGGAAACATGAGAGATATTCCATTGTGGACTAAGCAGATGACAGAAAATGCCACGGACAGAGAAATAAAAGTCAAAGGAAGACAGGAAATGAACCAAGGGAGACAGGAAATAAGCCATAAGAAGAGACAGATAAGACAAGGAAGACTGAAAGAGTTTAGGAAAGAGAGGGCAGCTTTACGAGGGGAATTTGATGATCATATTCAGTCCGTCGACGAAAGCAACGTGACGAGGTTAGGCCAGGCTGACAGAATAAAGGAAGAGTACAGACCCTGGATGAGCGAACGGTTTCTGAGATCAGAGAATTTGTGAGATTCTCAGAAACTGAGGAGTTTGCCTCATTTAAATAAGATACTTAAACCTAAGAAAAGAGATTGTGCGCCTGTGAGTTCTGGAGACATTACTGATTCTCTTAGAGAGTATAATAACAGAAAATAATGAGCAGCACCGTTGCGATAATTTTATATCAACTGGCGCATCGTCAACGATGTAATATAGAGTCGTTGTGAAGGTAATGTGTCTGTCATCGAGGTCCCTGTCCATCAATGAACAGGACTTTATTGATAAAAACTTTTTTTCGTTAAGGAAATTTCTCACCTATACCGCACACAGAGACACACGTATTAGGACTTGGACAGTGCAGTTTAAGGACAGTCTGCCTAACTTCTGATCAATCCAAAGAAAGCTAAAATTTATGAGTAGTCATATGATTGGAACGGTCGTGGTGAGAGTTTTTCCAGTCGCTAGACACTGCACAGCATTTGCAGAATTCGAATCTGAGGCGCGATAGGGTACGATCTAGTATTATAAAGGCGCTCCTCTAAGAGCAACATCCTTCCAGTCTTATCTCAGATATCCTGAGGTGGAATTAGCATTTCGGCCGTCCTTATAGTAGTGGCGAGCAAATTTAACTCTTCATTAATACGATGCCAACTGATCATAAAAGATCTCTTCCCCGTGTTGAGAAGCTAGTTTTAACAGATCTCTGCGAGTACGAACGAGAAGGCAAGAGCGATGTACTCATGGTAATCCGCGAGACAACTAATAGATGCATGACAAAATTGGGGAAAATAGTAATAGTGACCGGCCTCAAAATCAGAGGAGCAAGTGGCACAGTCAAAGACTCAGAACTGAGGAGAAACCACATTTTGGAGCCGTCATGAAAGCTCCACGGAGTGAACAGAAAAGCAGGGCAGTGGGAACTTTTGGGACAAGGAACCCTGCCCCAGTTCATAGTCAACAAGCTAGACTATGTAACGAGCAAAGGGAAAGTGCTGGACAGGGCCATGCCTGTGTTCACTCTGAGGATGATAAAGTACAATCAAGGAGGGTAGTGCTGAGATAACACTATATCCCGTCACAGTTATTGATATAGGTAACAGGTAACTTCCCACAAAGCTCGACAGGGGCAGCCTTTTGAATGGCATTTAGGAAAACACGTTCTTGGCATGTAAATGGGCAAAAAATTGGGCGGCTTGTCCGCTGTAAGGGACGCAGATAAGGGGAACAATTAGAGGCAAATCTGTTGAGGTATAAAAGTAAGTACGATTTACCTTCAGCTGTCAGGTATCTACATTCATCATGAATGTGATAATTATCCCACAGTTGACGACAGAAATAATTTTAAGAGTGGAGTTTATGCGACAGTACGTCGCAATCAGTAATGTAGGCGGGGAAGATATGGCAAAGGACAAAGTTACGCTCCACTGCTGGAGACATTGCAGATAGAAAGAGTGCTTTGCACGTACCCCATCTTTCAGACTTTTTGTGCAGCAATGTAATCTTAGACTTTTTGTTTACTGTGTGTAATTTATGTTTACTGTTTAAGTTATTTAGACGCTCCTTTCCCATAAGTTTTAGTAATGATTAGCATTGAGTTTATTTGGTGTGACTGGTGAGAGGATGCTTCCAAGTGATTATTATTTTTTGTTTGCAAGTGTATTGTTATGAGGCAAGGTAAAAATGAAAAGTCCGCAACTCGTGGTCGTGCGGTAGCATTCTCGCTTCCCACGCCCGGGTTCCCGGGTTCGATTCCCGGTGGGGTCAGGGATTTTCTCTGCCTCGTGATGACTGGGTGTTGTGTGATGTCCTTAGGTTAGTTAGGTTTAAGTAGTTCTAAGTTCTAGGGGCTTGATGACCATAGATGTTAAGTCCCATAGTGCTCAGAGCCATTTTTAAAAATGAAAAGATGCATAGTTGTTTTCATTTTGAAACTTGAGTGCCGGCCCAGGTCTGCTGGTCGCAAAATAACATTACTCTGCAATTCTTTATTGCAGAAATATAGTGACTGTGTTGCCGAAGTATCAGATTGTAATGATGTCACCGTCAGCGAAAATTATCAGTGAATTCTGACATCAGTTATAAATTTTTAACATTGCTATTGCGGTCTCTGGAGAGAGACTCCTTTAGTCACTTGATGCTCAGTATCTCGGTTTTATTTACGCATTCCGAGTAAACTGATGTTCAGAATATCAGAGGAAACAAGGTGCCTCCCACACCCAGTATGGCGTCACGTCTGAGTCACCAGTTTCATATTACGTGAGTTGCAATGTGAAACCGGTGACACACAAATGACGCCATACAGTGTGTATGAAGCACATTGGCTCCTTTGATGTTCTGAAGCTGAATTCATTTGAAACGCTTAAATAAAACTGAGTTGCTAAACATCAAAGGTCCGAAAGTTGCTTTTTTCCTGTGGCCAGAATAGAAGTGTTTAAAATTCATAATTTCGTGAAATGGTCGCAGGCTTCGTATTGACTACGTGTCACATTTTAAATTCCTGACATCAGTGTAGCTTTATTTCAGACATATAAAGGAGATAAGGCAATAAAGTACAGTATCTTTCTTAAAATTTATAATTTCGTGAAACGGTCGCAGGCCTCACGTGACTACATGTCGCATCCCCTGGTAGCTGAGTGGTCAGCGCGACGGAATGTCATGCCTAACGGCCGGGGTTCGATTCCTGGCTGAATTGGAGATTTTCTCCCCATCGACATGCAAGTCGCAGAAGTGGCGTCAACTCGAAAAACTTGAAGAACGCGAACGGTCTACCGGCGGGAGGCCGTAGCCACACGGCATTTCCATATGCCCTGATATCTGCGTTGTTGTTTCACTTCAGACGTACAAAGACGATAAGGTAATGAAGTACGGTATCGATACTCCTTTTTTTGTGGTGCCTCACGGGGTTCTTTTGTTTCTTTACTGAGTCCATTAGCTGTGTGAGACATGTTTCCTGGCGAGATTTGTCTTCGGGGAAAACAATTGGTTTCCGGCCCCTCTCTTAGTGTTGTGAAGGTGTAGCGAATCGTAGTATGTCGCAAAAAGTGATTTTTGTGTGTGACGTGAGGAGTATTAATAGATACAATGTTCTGTGTGTCAAAGGACACGCTGTAGATGTTATTGTGTGTGTTTTAGTATACCAGCAGCTGTCAAGATTGTCCTGCAATACATGCCGTATTTATTTTGAGATTTATCAGACGCCAGTTTTGCCTGTAGAAAACTGTGCGATATCGATCATGTTACGTGTTGTATACTTCTCGATGTCACTTCTTTTGTATGTCCACCGGCCTTTGAGGCTAGGAAATGTTATTGATGTAAATTTAAACCACCCGCTAGGAACTTAATGTATAACACATCTCGTTATGAACACCATACGAGCAGATTCATTGTTTGGCACAAATAATAATTTCTTAAACTTAAGATTTTGTGCGCAACGAGATTTAAAGGTCTACTAATTTCCAGGATTCCGGAAGACAACACATCAGCAACTGTATGTTTTATCAAATTACGTGATAAGTTGCAAAAATCCGTCGAAGTTGCAATATTAATTTTCTTTATTGATGACTAATTTCGAGCCCTAAGTCCATTATCAAATCATCCACTAAGCTACTCAGTATCGTCCTTTACGACAGCCACATCATTGTTCATTTTAGTTAAAAACATCTTTGTAAAGAAGTGTAGGACTGAACTTCCTTCACTTGCAGATTAAATTAATGAGACTTCCTGTAACTCTTATAGTGCAACCACCTTTAATTTGCTTTGACTTATAAGTGAACGGAAAATCAACATCAGATCAAAGTAACTTTATATTAAAATGTGCCATTGTTGCACAGTAACATTCACTGCAAAGTTCTATCACCATAAAAAGGTAGTGACAGGATTGTACTGTGCTGTACTGACGTTGCCGGCCGGTGTGGCCGTGCGGTTCTGGGCGCTACAATCTGGAACCGCGTGACCGCTACGGTCGCAGGTTCGAGTCCTGCCTCGTGCATGGATGTGTGTGATGTCCTTAGGTTAGTTAGGTTTAAGTAGTTCTAAGTTCTAGGGGACTGATGACCACAGATGTTAAGTCCCATAGTGCTCAGAGCCATTTGTACCATTTTGTACTGACGTTGCATGCAGTACTAGTACTCCACTCATCAACGTTTCGAATATTTCACAGACGAGATGTGGGGACACTTATGAGGTGTCTCAGTTGGCATGTATGGTGGGGACCCGCTGACCTACAAAAGGGATTACCAGGCCCACGGGCTGCCACGTGGAAGGAGGGCCTACGCATGGATGTTCGCTTGGAGAAACTCGCGATAAACTCGGGATGTCGAAGGGTGCCACTGTGGGTGGCCATTAGTTCACCAGAAGAGTTTCTGGCGTAAAACTGTCCACTTTAAACACGCGCTGATCTTAAGAGGCGGTAATTCCATTTTTAAAGCGACACATGAATGTACTCAGTTTCAGAGCATTTTTGATCACTGCAAGGAATGTTCCCTCACTCAGTTATCACACAAAAAACTTGGGAGTCGTCGCTATTCAGGATCGTAACCAAGCACTCACTAAGTGTAAGCCACCAGATTCGTTTACAGTAATTTACTTATTTCAAAAAGCTGTTTTCAGTCAAATTAATAGCCAAACTTTTAGGATGTTGGAAACACTTTATTAATTCTGTCCAAGAAGTACGGAAACTAAGTCAATTTTTTTTTAAATTCAGTTGTTTACTGTAGTAAACATGCACTGTAGCTCGGGACAACGGTTTACCTTGCAAACATACACATGAACCCACCATTGTGATTTTTATTTCTCTTTTGCTAAGTAATCCATAAATGTGCGACAGAAATCTGACTCATACTTGCGTCATGCTTTTCATTAAGAATCAGTCAGGTAGAATTACACTTTGCCAGTTGCTTGTCCTACTGGAAGACTATTAGGAGTTATTCACAGGTTACACTGTATTTTTGTGTTAGTTGAACTTCAAGATGACCATGCAGTGTGAGGAACGAGTATTGCGTCATTGGGAATTTTTCATCATAATTTTCGGAATGGTGAGGGGGTGACGTGACATCACTGTCACATATCGCTAAGCGATATTATTTCATTTTCTGGAGCTATTTCGCAATTATCTACTGAGCAGTATGTCTCAGAAAATAATCCTGTGCCCGCCACAGTGGGTTGTTTGCTATTGGAAGCATCCATAAAGCCTCTTTCGTCAGCTCATTAGCCATAGTGTGACCCACTTTTGGGAAAACAGGCCGTTTGCAGAAACAGGGCAATGACCTGGCACGCAGTTATTGAAAGACAAGCTGGCGTCTTCACCACGAGGGGCAATATACACCACAGCCACCCTACAGCCCCGAAGAAAATAACTGAGAGTGACATTCCTTCATTTCTGCAGGGTTTCAAAAGAGAGACGCCACAGCATCAGATTCGTATTGCGGTAAATCTGTTCTGTTCACTCTAAGAATCTTGTTCAGTCAACTGCATTGTGTCTCTCTGGATAGGATCCTTGGCATGTAAGGCTGATCAATCATGAAGATGTTTCTCTGGCCAAATGCCAACTTAGTGTTAGAAAATGTGCATCTTACATGAAAAACTCGTGGATTTAGCAACGATTCTCACCTGTAACATTGGCAACAGTGTCATACCCACGTAGAATTTTTGAGAGCAGGAGGTTCAGGGCCGTAAACTTGGTTTCTCAACACTCCGCTCTTGGCAGCCGAGGGGACGGCATTATCTTCTGATGGCGTTCGGTGTTGGTCGGCGTATGGCAGTTGTTTAAGCGGATGTACGTATCAGAACTGCAATCGCGATCCGTATTCTGTGCAGCTTGTTACCTGCATATTTTAGCTCGCAACTTCTCTATCTCATTTTCATTACATTTGTAGCTTCTTGTTGTAATGTTGTCCTCAATGACAGGAGTTCCCCAAATAAACTTGTGTGCTAGCTCCATACAGTCTTTGGTCCCTCTCAGTGTATTAGTGTCATTTTGTAATCTAATTTAAACTATATAGAAATTTCCTCTCTGTTAATCTCATTGTGAATCATGTAAATCATTAGAGCAAATAAGCAACTGTTAATCTCAGTCTAGATTTAGATTTCAAGATCATGAAAGTACTTAAAGATTCGAAGAGCTCTTTAACTTTTCACGAAATGGTAATTTGTTTATAATATATAGCGTTATGTCAGTGGTTGCATAAATTTATTTTTTTCTACATTTGGTGTCATGTAAAGATTCTTCAGCTGCGTGTATTGTACGAATGTCGATAGAGTGAAATAATCTGAAACCATTGCTAAAACTCTTTATATTATGGTTTTGGTATATAGAGGGTTTTAAATTAGTAACAAGATATTGGCTGTCAGATTTCATTAATCCAAGACAGATAATTAAAATTTAGGCAAATTTAGCGAACATGCATTAGACATAGTATGTGGAACAATGATACTGACTTCATCGTTTATATCTCGTGAAATCATGAGAATAAGGAAAATTAAAGCGGTTACGGAGGCTTACCGCCAGTCCTTCTTTGGTTTATATGAGAATAAAATATAACGGTAACTGTTTAATTTTGGCACAATGCCGTTTTGTCAAACACTGTGTATCCCGAGCGCGCGTATACGCAAATTATTCTGTAACACTAATATTAAAGTCAACAAATTTACCACATTGTTACAAAACAGGAAATTCCACTTCTAACATTTTTTCCATTATTTACAAGTATAACGTGTGCCACTCCTCGCTTCTAAAATGTCGAAGTCCTTTGTATTTGTGCCAGAAACAGGTCATCCTAGTTTCGTTGTGGCCAATTAAGCCCTCCCCTTGTTATTCCGCTTCTTACCGATCGTCAGCTTTAACTACTATCATCCTTACTTATCTCATAGATAACAGTGGTGCACATCTAGCTTATTTTTAACGTCCTCTTTTTTCGCCAAGGACGTTGTAATATCGCCTTGCTGTAAACAACGTTATCTTTCAGAATATAATTAAAAATGAAACTCCCGACATTTATAAATACATGGCACAGGTGGCAGCTTAGTTTTAAGTGAAGAAAAATAATTTTGTTTCCCCGTCTGTGACATTAACTTCCAGGTATGCAAACGTTAGATTAAAATAGTAAATTCTACTTTATTTTTTGTTTTTTATTAAATATAATAAACTGCGCACAACATGAAAAAGTTAAGTTTTTTAACATTTTTGTTAAATGTAACCCTTTCTGTGTAACGAAAAAGTAGTAATTCCAAGTGCAAACACTCTCTGTCTCATCCCTTTTACGTGCCCTCTCTATAAGAATTATTTTTCTAAGTCACGCGTAATTTTACTTCTTTCCTAAATTCGGTTATACCTGACGCTGGCCAAACAAACTGAAAGCCGATTGTTGATCAAATGAATAATACAGGTTGACACAGAGAAACGGGAACATTTCCATAATCCAATAAAACTAGATCTGATGAAGGAAATAAATTGCATTCATAGTAATGAAAACCTTACAACTTTGCCATTTACGAAACACTGATAGCATTTATCATATTTTTTTTTTTAAATTTCGTCCTTTAGATGGCGTTCTCCTGTACGAATACATTCGTGAAATTTGTTGTTGAGATCCCACATTGACCGCTGCAACATCTCAGCTGGCATACTGTGAATTGCATCCCGAATTCCCTGTTTTAACTCATCCAGGGTTCTTGGTCGAGTCGTGTAGACTTTGCTCTTGAGGTAGCCCCACAAGAAAAAAATCGCAAACGGATAAATCTGGCGATGTAGGGGGCCAGGGAATGTTACCGAATCGTGAGATCACACGGTTGTCAAACAATTCTCGCCCATATGCCATTGATTGACGTGCAGTGTGTGATGCCGCTCCCTCCTGTTCAAACCAGGCTTCTTGAACGTTTGGAAAGTTGTTCAGTGCATGTGTAACGAAAGTTCGTAACATAAAACGTTTATTCATTCTGGATTTGGAACACTGCGACTGTCTTCTTAAAGGTTTCAGGAATTACTGCAACCAATCGCTGTTTTTTCTTCAATTAATCTTGAAGAAAAAAACGGTGATTGGTTGCAGTAATTCCTGAAACCCTTAGTTCCTAACGTATCCACGCGACGATCGGAATTGACAGTTAATGTGTTTCTCAGTTCATTTGCAAAAAAATATGGTCCGATAATTCCATGTGATGAAACAGCACACCATACTGACACTTTACTAGCGTGTAAAGGGTGGTCATGAACGTCATTAGGATTTGTGTTTTCCCAGCAACGGTAGTTCTGTTTATTAACATAACCTGTGAGATGTAAATGTGCCTCATCTGAGATCCACAACTTGTTTAGATATTCATCGCCATTGTTTATTTTTGTTATCATTTGTTGACAGAATCCTAATCGTGACCGGCAATCGTTATCCTTCAATTGTGGCACCGTCTGTAGTTTGTTCGGATGAAATTTTAAATCAAGATGAAGAATTCTGCGAACACTCTCCCGGGACATTCGAGCCACTGCTGCTTGCTTACGAATTGAACGCCGTGGGCACCGTAAGACAGGCTCGCGTACAACATCAATCTTCGCTGGACAACACACACTTCTTGGACGTCCTGTTGATTTCTTCTTGAGGGCAGATACATCCTCTTCAGAGTTGCTAATCTCACATTTTTTCGCTTGTTTCGACGCATGACGTCCTAAATTATATTAAAAAAAACGTCAAAATCCCCTCTGCGCCGCTACCAAACTATCAGTGTTTTTATGAAACATTTTTATGGCTAACGCACGTTATTGCGCACGTTATTGCCCGTTCCACTGATCCATGATTACTGAAATGGCGGACTGTTTACTCTTTGTCACGAACGCGCAGTGCTGCCACCTGCCTGTGGCTGCTACTACTCGTCTCAAACATTCCCGATATTTCCAGAATGAGATTTTCACTCTGCAGCGGAGTGTGCGCTGATATGAAACTTCCTGGCAGATTAAAACTGTGTGCCCGACCGAGACTCGAACTCGGGACCTTTGCCTTTCGCGGGCAAGTGCTCTACCAACTGAGCTACCGAAGCACGACTCACGCCCGGTACTCACAGCCTTACTTCTGCCAGTACCTCGTCTCCTACCTTCCAAACTTTACAGAAGCTCTCCTGCGAACCTTGCAGAACTAGCACTCCTGAAAGAAAGGATATTGCGGAGACATGGCTTAGCCACAGCCTGGGGGATGTTTCCAGAATGAGATTTTCACTCTGCAGCGGAGTGTGCGCTGATATGAAACTTCCTGGAAGATTAAAACTGTGTGCCCGGCCGAGACTCGAACTCGGGACCTTTGCCTTGTGCGGGCAAGTGCTCTACCAACTTTTTTTTTGTTTATTTATTTATATGAAGGAAGGTAGGAGAAACAGAAACCTTTATTATTCATAAAAGAAACATAGTACGTCCTGTCACATGATAACTGTTCTGGAAGGATCCTTGCTGCCGTCCTACCATGCAGCATGAATAACAACAAAATCGAAGTGGGGCCACCTCCGGCACCCTAAAGAAAAGTATTTCGGATATGAAAACAAAATTTGAAATACATCCATTTGATAACTGTTCAAGCGTGAGTTTTTCGCAAGTCTCATACTCGCATAGTGTTCTTAGTCGATCACTTTAACTTTGTCGGTTTCACAAGACAGCACCGCCGCTCATCTCTGCGCACCCGGCACACCCCAGGTATATGGCGGGTCCGCAAAAACCGTTACTAGGAAATTGGCATACCAATCCTTGTACTCTTGTAGCCGTAATAGTTTTGTGTGTCCATCTTGCAAGTATTGCCAGTAATCCAGGACGTTCAGTAAGTTCGTACGTGTGTCTCTATAGATGTAATGGACCGTCATACCTGTGATCCACGCCACCGCGTTCGTCTTATGACGCGGAAAATACGTTTCCTCTGGAAAAAATACTATGTCAGAAGAGACTGCTGTATAGATAGTGCGCCGCATGAACGCTATTATCTGTCTTGCGAGAGTCCAGACAGCCAATGCCTCGCCGCAGACCAGCCGATGGTCGTCCGTATCCAGCACGCCGCATTGCTGACACAAGGGCGAATCCGTCAAATGTATTGCGTACTTTTTATCATTTGTAGGGTATTTTCGGTTGACGACAAGGTACCATGTTGATCTGACTGATGTAGGTAGGTGGGGGTGTTGGACCGTGCGCCACACCACGTGCCAATTAACAGCTGGATGTTTGCGTTCCACCCTATTCCGGGCGATCTGTCGAAGGAGCAGATGGTACACGTCCTTCGATGTCGACTGTCGGGTCGTCGGTAAACGCTCTCGTACGTAACTGTGTTCCACGATGAACGTGCGCACATACGTTAAAGGGGGCGATATATGTCCGACACTGACTGGAGGAAGATGCGATGTTGGTACGAGTTCTTCAATGATCGTCCCCGTAAGCGAGTGGTTCCTGTTGCGCCACCGTTTGAGCATAGTATTAATAAACATGGCACGCGCCTTCTCGTGCACGTTCACTAAACCAACGCCCCCCTCTCGCGCTGGGAGGGTAAGCGTGTTGTACTGTACCTTAAAGAGTTGTCCCAGGCACACATAGTACCCAAAAGCCGCCTGAATCCTCATAGCCATCGTACGCGTCAAGGGGAGAAGGTGTGTCAGGTGGCACATCATGGGCGCGAGATAAAGGTTGACGAGTAACACTCGCTGCAGCATATCCATCGACCGTAGGGCGTTTAGTCGTACTGCCGTGCGGACTCTGAGTAACAGTCTTCGATAGTTGTCCGCAGCCGTTCCCGCTGTCTCTTTATGAAAGGTGATACCCAAACAGCGAAGGGTTTCCACCGCAGGTAAGGGTCCTTCCGTTCCCGGTTCTAGGCCACGCCCCACATGCATGAATTGTGATTTTCGGTAGTTGACCACACTTCCAGCTGCCATCCCATACGTCTGTAGCCAATCCAGTGCTGTTTGAGTCTCCCTCTCATTCCGTACGAGGAACACAATATCATCCGCATATGCTCTGCATTTGAATGATAAATGCCGTAGGGAGATCCCGGTAAGACGGCGGCGAAGGCCTGCGAGGCACGGTTCTAAGGCAATCGCATAAAGGAGGATCGACGAGGGGCAACCCTGTCTCACTGATCTTAAGATCTTAAAATACTCAGTTCTTCCTCCGTTGACCACCATCGCTGATCTGGCGCCGTGCAACAGCCGCATCACAGCATTTGTCAGTAATGGCGAGACACCCATCCTGTTCATCACCGCCGCGAGGTACACATGATCCACGCGATCAAAAGCATGATCGAAATCTACAGCAACCATCGCCCCCCGGAGGCGGCATGCAGCCGCGAGGGCGACGACGTCACGATAGTCTCCCAAGGCTGTGTGGATATTACTGATGCCGCCAAGACAAGTCTGATCGGCATGTATTCGATGCTCCAGCGACTTTTTGATACGACTTCCCAGTATGCGCATGAAGATCTTGTAGTCACTATTAAGGAGGGTCAAGGGGCGATAATCACAAGGCCGTTTGCCACCACGGGGCTTCGGTATCGGTATCATGAGTCCTTCCGTGAATTGAATGTGAACCGGTACTTCTTGCCGCAGAAGCTCATTAAACATACATAGCCACATCGGTGTCATAATGGTCACGAAGGCACGGTAAAATTCCAACGGGAATCCATCTGGACCTGGGGACTTGTTGCAAGCACCTCGTGTAATCGCTTCTTCCAGCTCTTCACACGTAATTTCGGATAACCCGTCTGCTTCCCCGTTCACAGTCGTCGCGTCAGGGATCTCTTCCAGGACGTTCCCCAGCTCCCTCTGACCCTCCCCGATGCTCGCATAGAATCTGCTAAAATGATCCGTGAACGCCTGTGCTATGCCCCTTTGTGTTGTATAACGACGTCCATCGCCGAGATCGATCTCATGTATTAAATTCCTGCGTCTTCTTCGTCTTTCCTTTATCACGTAATGCATCGAGGGAACCTCGTTGGGCAGGAAATCCTGCGACCTCGCGCGTATCATCGTACCTGCCATCCTCTGCGTCGCAAGTTGTACCAGCTTCGCCTTAACTCGGTGGACGGCCGTCTGGCGTTCTGGTGTAGGTGGTTGAGCTAACAGTTCCCGGACAGCCGTAAAGTAAAACTCAGTGGTCGTGCGCTGCCATTGAGAAACCTCCTTCCCATAACCTATTAACGTCCTCCGTAAAGCTGGCTTCGCGCACTCGATCCACCACTGCAGGATAGAACCGAAAGAATTTCGTCGACGGAGGCAGCCATGCCACGCGTCCTCCACCATGCGTCGGCATTCTGCATCTCGCAGGTGGGAGACGTTCATCTTCCAATTACCCCTCCGTCTCCACACCTGCTGTCTATCAAGGTTAACTGTACAAATATATGCCTCGTGGTCTGTAAACGCTGTCGGCCATATTTCTGCGTCCACCGTCGACACTGCTAACGCCCTTGAAACGTAGATTCGATCCAAACGGCCCGCGGAGTGGCTAGTAAAAAATGTATATCCTGGTTGGTTGCGATACTTCAGGTCCCATGTATCGACTAATTCCATCCCGTTGACCAGCTCCCTAAGTTCTTGGCTAGTAGTATAGTTAGGTTGTTGGTCCTTTCTGTCAAGCACACAATTAAAATCTCCGCCGAGTATGCAACCATCGTATCGTCCCTGGAACAACGGTGCAATCTCATGGGCGTAAAAATCTGCTCTGTCCCTTCTCTTATCCGAACCTGACGGTGCGTATATGTTGATCAAACGTATTCCTCCTATGGTCACGGCCGTACCACGGGTAGAAGGCAAATACTCTACTTCGTCTGCACGTATCCCTTCCTTTAATAGTATAGCTGTACCAACGCCTCTCTCGTCACACGGGGAACAGTAAATGTCGTAACCGTAAAAGTCGAGGGGGGAAGTACCCGAACTTCTTGTAATAGTGCGATGTCTAAATCCGCAGCCTTTATCATGTCACTGAGCATCTTGATTTTCACCGGCGTCCCAATGCGATTGATGTTAACAGACCCTATCCGATAAGCTTGGTGCATGGCGGTCAACGTAGATAGGGTACCGTACGGTCGCTAATTTTGCCGTACATAGGCTGCTGTCGGACTAACGTCCCCCGCCGTCCCCTCATATAGTCTGCCATTATTCCGTGCACCCTGCCGGTCTTACACCGGGAGAGTGCGTGGGAGCAGTTCCTCCGGCATCATCTGTTCCCCAAGGGGGTGGCTCTTCTGACCAGTCCCCTAGTGTCCCATCGTTGTCGTGCGATGCAGGCGCCGTAGCCTCCTCAGTAGCCTGTTGCCGTCTATCGAGCTCCTTCGCTGTGTCTGGAGCATCGTCAGCAGTAGGTCGTGCCGCCGTCCCGCTGGCCACCGTTGCATCCACGCGAGGTAGTTCTTCTGTATCCATGGTCGTCTGTTCTGTACCCGTAAACTTCTCAGAATTATCTACTAGATCAGAGTGGTCGTTCTCCACCGTGAGGCGGCGCTTCTTCCGGCGTTTTGGTGAGCGCTGTTTACGTTGCCGGGCCTCGGAATCAGAGGTCAGCATGGTCTCCAGTTGTTCGTGGGGGACGTCAGAATCGTGCACCATCGTATTTTCGACGTCTCCAAGTGCCTTATCTGAAGGGGCCTCAAGCGGCACCGAAGAGAGGGCGTCCTGTGACTGCTGCATGCGGTCCAGCGCAACGCCGTCTTTCTGTGGCTCGCCACGATCCGCCGCTGCCTGTGTGTTCTGGTACGCGTCTGTCTCGCGGCCCACGTCATCGCGTAATGCGGCGACGTAAGTCATGGGGAGCACAGTCGGATGCGGCGTGAGGGGTGGATCATCCCGTGGCAGCTGTAATAACCTTCGTTTAGCACACTCAGAACGTATGTGTCCCTCCTTCCCACATCCAGAGCACGTCCTTGGTTGTCCGTCGTAAATGACAATCGCCCTACAACCGGCGATGTACAAGTATGACGGGACGTGTTTTCGGAGTTCAATCCGTATTTGTCTGACGCCATTGAGGACAGGGTACGTCTTGAAGCTCGCCCATTTTTCAGCCACGTGGGATAGGACCGTTCCGTAAGGACGCAGGGCGTCTGTCACCAATTCTTCTGGCACTTCGAATGGAAGCTCAAAGACGCGGATCGTTCTGAGTCCCATGCCGGCGTGTTCAACTGTTACCGCTCCAACATTCCCGTCCGAATGACAGAAACGAAGTCCTTGTCTGTGTCGAAGTAGTAGTTCGTCACATGCTGCTTCATTTATAAGCTTGACATAAACCACGCTGCTGACTATAGATAAGTGGATTCCAACTAGAACGTCAGGTTCGATTTTCACCTCGTCCCGTAAATAACGTTCGATCTCGTAAGCCTTCGGTCGAGCATATTCGTTAACAAAACTAAATTTCAGTGTCGATTTGCGGAAGGACAAGGCCATGATTCGTTCTATGTATTACCGCGACACACCGCTACACACGTAACGTAAACACCTCTCGCGCAGACGTGCGGCAGGGACGTAAACACCGTCCGAACCGCTGCGCCGCCAAAGGCTGACTGTGTCAACTGAGCTACCGAAGCACGACTCACGCCCGGTACTCACAGCCGTACTTCTGCCAGTACCTCGTCTCCTACCTTCCAAACACAGTTTTAATCTGCCAGGAAGTTTCATATCAGCGCACACTCCGCTGCAGAGTGAAAATCTCATTCTGGAAACATCCCCCAGGCTGTGGCTAAGCCATGTCTCCGCAATATCCTCTCTTTCAGGAGTGCTAGTTCTGCAAGGTTCGCAGGAGAGCTTCTGTAAAGTTTGGAAGGTAGGAGACGAGGTACTGGCAGAAGTAAGGCTGTGAGTACCGGGCGTGAGTCGTGCTTCGGTAGCTCAGTTGGTAGAGCACTTGCCCGCGAAAGGCAAAGGTCCCGAGTTCGAGTCTCGGTCGGGCACACAGTTTTAATCTGCCAGGAAGTTTCATTCCCGATATTCTGTGTCACCCTGTATTTCGCAGAAAATTAGGAAATTGTGAACTTTTAATATTATTATTATGTACTGCCAAGCCTCGTAGAGTAATTCTATTTTAGCATACGTTGGCTGAGGATCCATATTCACATTATCTAACGGTCATATGTTTCTGTCGAGCACCGGACTGTTCAGAGATCATCTCCCCCGCGTCCCGCATATCCGCCATTACAACCCACGTCACCCTCCGGCGACGCCCGTCATCCACACGTGGTTGACCCCGGCACTTGACCCTGGTGGTACGGCGACAGCTCTCACGAGGTCTCCGGCGCGGTGGGAAGCCCAGCGCACAAGAACGCGCTGATGCAGTGACGGCTGTCTGCGGCCACAGTAAGGATCTCCGCGAGATATGCGAAGATCAAGTGTATTTTTCAACCATCTTTCGCGGCCTAAAAACATAACATTACCGTGTCTACTACGTTCATTCAACTAACAAGACACTTATCTCTTGAACACTGCAGCTGTTTTAAAGGGGAATGTTCACTTACGTAGGTCTTCATATCTTAATAAACATTTGTCCCAGCACGTACTACTTTTCGTTCGCTACCACAGCTATTACCGGACGTTAACAATAAAACCGTGGACTTGCGCGTCACAGTTTCTTCTTTATCATTCCTCTTTTACACTAACTTTAAACGTAACTCCAATATGCATTCTGCTTTTATTCCCATCTGACTAGGAGGCACACACACACATACACTTTAGTATCAGTCTGATGAAAGCTAGATCATGTAATGGGTACATCTACATCTACATTTATACTCCGCAAGCCACCCAATGGCGTGTGGCGGAGGGCACTTTACGTGCCACTGTCATTACCTCCCTTTCCTGTTCCAGTCGCGTACGGTTCGCGGAAAAAGCGACTGCCGGAAAGCCTCCGTGCGCGCTCGAATCTCTCTAATGTTACATTCGTGATCTCGTAGGGAGGTATAAGTAGGGGGAAGCAATATATTCGATAATCCAGAAACGCACGCTCTCGAAACCTGGACAGCATGCTTCACCGCGATGCAGAGCGCCTTTCTTGCAGAATCTGCCACTTGGGTTTGCTAAACATCTCCATAACGTTATCACGGTTACCATATAATCCTGTAACGGATCGCGCCGCTGTTCTTTGGATCTTCTCTATCTCCTCCGTCAACCCGACCTGGCACGGATCCCACACTGATGAGCAATACTCAAGTATAGGTCGAACGAGTGTTTTGTAAGCCACATCCTTTGTTGGTGGACTACATTTTCTAAGGACTCTCTCAATGAATCTCAACCTGGCACCTGTCTTACCAACAATTAATTTTATATGATCATTCCATTTCAAATCGTTCCGCACGCATACTCCCAGATATTTTACAAAAGTAACTGCTACCGGTGTCTGTTCCGCTATCATATAATCATACAATAAAGGATCCTTCTTTCTATCTATTCGCAATACATTACATTTGTCTATGTTAAGGGTCAGTTGCCACTCCCTGCACCAAGTGCTTATCCGCTGCAGATCTTCCTGCATTTCAGTGCAGTTTTCTAATGCTGCAACTTCTCTGTATACTACAGAATCATCCGCTAAAAACCGCATGGAACTTCCGACACTATCTACTACGTCACTGACAAGTAGCACGTGTATCAAGAGCAAGTTTTGGTTAAACGGAAAAAGTACACTTCCCGGAAAAAAAGTGAAACACCTAGGAGGCATGATCAGGTATCAGTGGATCTTCGTTCACATACACGCCATCGGGAGGTATGTGAGTGATCAGACTTGCAGTTCTCTGTGACAGGTAGAACGACCACCAGAGAGCATTTGCGTTGTTCGTATTTAGTGTTGTGAGTGGGAAGATTTGTCTGATGTGACAGAAGAAGAAACATGAGTCGATTTAGAAGAGATAGGGGATCCAGTATTACGATCAGAATTTAAGAGAGATTTGGACGACTTAAGATGAAAATAAGGCATAAGGGATAGATAACATTCTATCAGAATTTCTAAAATCATTGGGGGAAGCGACAGCAAAACGGCTATTCACGTTGTTGTGTGGAATTTATGAGTCTGACGAGGTAGCATATGACTTTCGGAAAACTATTATCCACACAGTTCGGAAGACTGCAAGAGCTGACAAGTGTGAGAATTATCGTACAATCAACTTAACAGCTCATGCATACAAGTTGCTGACAAGAATAATATACAGAAGAATGGAAAATAAAATTGAGGATATGTTAGGTAACCATAAGCCTGGCTTTAAGAAATGTAAAGGCACCAGAGAGGCAGTTCTAGAGGTGCGATTGATAATGGAAGCAAGACTAAAGAAAAATCAAGACACGTTCGTGGGATTTGTCGACCTAGAAACAGCGTTCGACAATGTAAAATGGAGCAAGATGTTTGAAATTATGAGAAAAATTGGGGTACGCTATAAGGAGAAAAGGGTAATACAAAATACGTACAGGAATTAGTGGTGGGCAGCATCAAACCATTCAAAAGACTCATGGCCAAAAAAAAGAAAAACGCTTTTGGAAGGATATATAATAGGCATCAACAGTCAACAGAGTCAGACGTTGAGTGAAGGACATGGAGATGTCGTGTATTCAAGTGAGACAGCGTTATCCGCATCTGACACAGTTTGAAAGAGACCTCATTGTGAATCTCTATTTGACAGGCTGGTCGAATCATGTAATATCCAGATTTGTAGTGTATGAGGTCCCGACAGCGCCCTGTCAACGGGAGGGCAAATAAACTCGCCCATGTTATTGTCGACCACATTTTACCCCCACAATGGTCGACGACTATAATGGGCACCACACCCATTCGCATCTGTGTCTGCCATCCGAGAAGAAGTAATAAGCTCCATGCCCCTTCTGTATCATTCCCCAACATTCGGTCAGAAACTATCATCAGCCGAATTAGTGAATTACTGCCCCACGCAAAGGCTGTCGTTAACACTACAGCACTGATAAGAATGGACAACTGATGCATGGCGTTGAATTGTGTTCAATGACGTATGGTGGTTTTCCACTGCTCCAGATGATCTCCGTCGACGATTATCTTGACCGGGGGAGAGTTCTCATTTTTGGAGAGATACACAAGCATTACTCCTGGCGTCATCGTGTGGGGGTATCATCGCAATGGAAGTGTCTGAGCGAACTCTGAAGTCACAAATGTGCGTTACGGACGTCCTGCGTCAATATCTGTACGTCCCATGAGAGTATCGTGGTGCCATGTTTCAAACGGACAACACTCTTTCATATACGGCACGTGTCTGTTTGAACTGTGTGCTTGATCATGTTGTACAGTCGGGTTTCTCTCAGTTATTCGAGTCTTTCTTGCAAGATATTTCACCCACGTGACTCGCAGTCTTCTTCAGGCACTGTATTGATTCCAGTGTTCCAGTGTGGAATGAGTGCGGTATTTATGCCTATATAAAATGGTTCAAATGGCTCTGAGCACTAAGGGACTCAACTGCTGAGGTCGTTAGTCCCCTAGAACTTAGAACTAGTTAAACCTAACTAGCCTAAGGACATCACAAACATCCATTCCCGAGGCAGGATTCGAACCTGTACCGTAGCGGTCTTGCGGTTCCCCAGACTGCAGCGCCTTTAACCGCACGGCCACTTCGGCCGGCTTATGCCTATATATCACACTGGTTCTACACACCAGAGTGTATATATATATATATATATATATATATATATATATATATATATGAATTTGGCCAGCTATGGACCGCGTACAACTTAAGACTTATGGTGTTTCTTTTTCTTCCGTTCTTCCCAGTATTTCTTCATTTTCTCGCCAACTGCTCGTCTCTGCTCATCTGTCCACACTCTCTTGGATAGGGGTTTTGGCACATCTTCTTCACAGTTTGCGATTTCTATAAGTAGCCTAAAGTTATTCCTGTCACGTATTATTTATTCTGTAACACCTATTTTGTTGGCATCTTTCCTTACTGCTTCTATCCATCCTGCAGCTTTTTTCAGCTTACTAACGTAATTAAAATTTTTCTTTGTAATCCGTGTTTCTTCCATTCCTTTTAAATGTCCATAAAATTTTAGCCGTCTCTTCCTCATTGTATCTGTGACCTTTTCTGTATTTTTGTATAGGTATTCATTTCTCCTTTTAATCCACCTATTTTCCTTGGTTTTCTCAGGACCTAGAATTTTTCTTAATATTTTTCTCTCTCTTTTTTCTAGTTCTCTTAATTCGCCTTTCTTATTCAATGTTAGGCACTCTGATCCATATGTTGTTTGTGTCCTAATAACTGAATTATAATGTTTAATCTTTGCTTGTATGGATATTGATTTCTTATTGTAGTAGTTTTGTGTTAATTTATATGCAAATTCTAACTTTTTTTATTCTTTCTTTATTTCTTGTGTTATCCAGTCCATTAGCTTGGATCCACTCCCCCAGGTATTTGAATCTATCAACTCTTTTAATTTTTCCATACTTTGTTTTCATAAACTTTTCTGTATTATGTTTGTGTTCTACATACTCAGTTTTTTCATAGAATATTTTTAGCCCAGTCTTTTCAGCAATCTCGTGTAACAGATCAAGCATAACTGTTGCGTCTGTACGGTTTTCAGTTATCAATGCCATATCATCCGCAAAGGTTGAACAGTTCACTTCAAATTTGTTCTTTCCTTGGCCCATGCTTATACCCTTTGTGCCTCTGTTTTTTTAATGTGTTTTCCCATGTTTTTACTATTTTATCTAAAACCAAGTTAAAGAGAATTGGGACAGTCCGTCTCCTTGTCGAACTCCTGTTTTGATTTTGAATGGTTCAGAAATTTCGCCTTGAAACTTAATTCTTGATGTTGTATCTGTGAGCGTTTGTTCAACAAGTCTTCTGGTGTTTTCATCTATCCCTGATTCATAAATTATCTGGAATAGTGTTTGTCTGTCAACTGACTCATAGACCTTCTTGAAGTCTACGAAAGTAACTACTGTATTTTTATTTTGTATAGCTCTCACTCTCAAAATTGTTTTTAAATTAAGAATCTATTCTCCACATGATCTACCTTTTCTAAATCTTGCTTGATAATCTCCTATATTAGGTTCTGCTTGTTCCTCTATTCTATTTAAATATGCTTTAGAAAGTATTTTGTATGTCACTGGTAACAAGGATATGCCCCTGTAGTTGTTGGTGTCTGTTTTATCTCCTTTTTTATGGAGAGGGTGGATCAATGCTTGTTTCCAGTCACTGGGTATGATTCTTTTTGTCCAAATGTCTTTAATTACTTTGTGAATTTTCTGACATGTGGATAAGCCCCCTAGTTTCCACATTTCTGCCACTATCCCACCCTCACCTGGTGCTTTGTTATTCTTCAATGCTTTGATAATCTTTTCTATTTCTTCTACTGTAGGTTGTTCCGACGGTGGATTTTCATGTTGTGGTTTTTGGAATTGTAACCTGTCATTAGGCTCCTCACAATTTAATAGATTTTCAAAGTACTCAGCTAAAATTTGGCGGTTCTCTTTATTGCTTAAAACCATTTTTCCATTTTTATCTTTAACATGTAAACTTGGTGACTGGGATCCTGTTAAAACTATATATATATATATATATATATATATATATATATATATATATATATATATATATATATATATATATATCTATGCTTCGATCATGTGTGTGTGTGTGTGTGTCTTATGAAGGCCTTATTGGCTGAAAGCTCATTTTCTGACAGTTTTTTTTGTTGTGCCTATCTGCGACTCGACATCTTCGCAAAATGGTGAGTAGCAACTATCCTTTTCATAATATTGTTACATTCTATATATAGAGGGTTGTCCATCGACAGTGACTGGCCCAAATAACGCACGAAATTAGCATCAATCGAAAAAATAAGAAGAACAAATCTGTTCGACCGTGACAGATGAAAACAGATGGCGCTATTAAATGGGCCACTAGCTGGCGCTGCCGTAGGTCAAGTTGACAGAGAATGCATTGTTTTAAAATTTTTACTACATGTTCGCACAGTACGTAAATATGAATGTTTGATTTGAAACATTTGTTTCCCTTTGTGATGGATGGCGCTGCAATATTCCAAGACTTATGATATACCTCACCCATTTAGATGAACAATTGGTAACAATGCGCTTTTTTAAATTAAAACACGAAAAGTAGTTACGTTTTGACATTATTTCTGTTGTTCCAATGTGATACACTTACTTTTGTGACCTTATCATAAATTATGAGAACGCATGCCGTTAATGTGTGAGCATCTGTAATAACCTCATTAATGTGATAAATGCTGAAAATGATGTCATTCAAGTGCATTGCTTTTGGCATAACGAAATTCGTCCCAACAGCGAGTAGATCGCCTTCGGTAATTGTCGCACAAGCATTGACAATGCGCTGTCACATGTTTTCAGGTGTTAGTGGTGGATCACGACAACAAATATCTTTCAGTTTTCCCCAACGAAAGAAGTCAACGTCAACGTGCAGGCCATGGTATGGTGCTTCTACGACCAATCCATCTGTCATCAAATATTCTATTTAATACCACTTCAAATACACGTGTGCCATGTGCCAGACATCCATCATGTTGAAAGTACATAGCCATTATGTCATAAAGTGAAACATCTTAAAGTGGCTCTGAGCACTTGAAAGAAGATTATTGTTAGTGAAGTAAAAGATCCATGTAGTGGACATCAAGTGAAAACGCTACTCCTTATGTTTCAGTTCTAAACTGCAATAATAAAATGGGAAGGAACTGTTAATTAGAAGTCAGGGAGAAGTTGTAGTCTGATTGACAACGGACTTTTTGATCTTAAACATGACAAGACAAAAACATTATTAAAGAAACATCACACAAACATTTTTATTTAACAAACGCCATACTAACATGGGATCCATGTTAACCAGAACACTACTCGCTCTATCTGACTTCATACACGTCAGTCCAGGTTATAGCATCAAACTACGCCACCACCAAGCATCTATATTCTACCATACAGAAAAAAGAAAAATATGATTCGAAAGAACAAGGTGCTAAGAAATATATATTATAGCCCTACGTCGCAGCAGCGAATACTTAACCATCTTGCTGGTCAAGGCGGCACACCACGATGCATTCAGCGACTGAAGTCATGGATAGCGGCAATCTGTTATTAAATGCGCGTTCCCGAAATATGCAAGTAATTTGCCTCGCGTTCGGTTAATTCAGAATGTATGTCATTCCCTATGAGCCTCTGAAACCCCAATGGATCCCAGTGTGCAGGTGGACCCATTTGCTGGCCTGCCAAACCAATTTGACTCTGTGCCACGACTGTGTGTGTTGGAATACGTCAAATGTTTAGACGACCGACTCGAGACAAATAAGTACACGCAAGCATCACTTGTTGTGACCTTGATTATATGAGCAGTACCTCTGACAGTTCAGAAGGTGACTTTCACAGACTCTAAGTCGCACACTGGCAAAGGACACAAGTCACACCATTTAGGTAGAGACCTGCAGTTTTTTACTAGCGAAGCACCAGTACAAGAGACTTGTACTAGAGTGATCTTTCTTCCTTTCTCCCCATTTCCTCCTCAGCTCGGTTACAAAAGCACATTTCACTTTTCTGATTTCCCCACTTTCGCACAAGCCAATCATGATCTGGAGCCCACCATTCTAAGCGCGGAAAATGGTCTTTGCACTGCAAACTGATTTGACCAATCAGAGACTTTAAAGTTAATTGGCAGAAAACGGGAAAAAATTCAGCTTCACAGCCTCTTTCCCACACGTTTGCCATGTCTTTTACTAACACATTACAGGGTGGAAGCACAGTCCTCCATAAACAGCTTGTTATCTCCCCTGTTGCGTCCATTTCAAAGTTTCCAAAGAATGCCCATAACCTCTCAAACAGCTTCGTGCATTGACAAATATGTTTTGAAACAGAGTCTGTACGTCTGGACGCCAGTTTCCCTGTTCCATGGAGATTCACAGAATGTTTACATTCCTTTTGGTGGCTTGCTCCCTAACAAGGGCCCATCCTCTGCTTTATTCTCGGTCTACAATGCGCTGTCGGCGACTTCTTGGCGCTGGCCCCATATACCTGGATGTCTACCTGTCGTCTGGCGCCAACTTAATGTGTTTTTTGCACAATGCGGCCATGGCATGCGGCCGTCTGGAAATGTCTCCTCACCATTCTCCAGAAAAAACGCGCTTTGTTGGTTCACCAACGCTGTGCTTTTACTGCAGCTGTTTAGGTCGACACCCTGTTCCTTTGAACGCAGGTAAAGCTTACCATATTTCCTTCCTTAGAGCACGCAAACAAGACCATAAACTACTGCCCACCATTTCATCATAATGTATGATGTCAAATGGCAGTAGATCATATTCCCTACACCGAATCAGAAGTGATAGTACCCTGCAATCTCTCACATTATGGGACTTAACATCTGAGGTCATTAGTGCCCTAGAACTTAGAACTACTTAAACCTAATTAATCCAAGGACATCACATACATCCATGCCCAAGGCAGGATTTGAATTTGCGACCTTAGCGGTCGCACAGTTCCAGACTGAAGCGCCTAGAACCGCTTGGCCACACTGCCCGAGTCTTGTAGTGGAATAGGTAAAAAATTAATTAAGAAATTGGCATACATTGCACTGTTTACATTGCCGTCGACAAAATAAGGGCCAATTAGATGCACTCCCATAATTCCACACCACACATTAACCACCCAGGGTCGCTGACGTTCGATGTGTCACAGCCATCATGAATTTTCCGTTGCCTAATAGAGGAAAAAAAGGGGGCACAAGGCGAACCAAGAGATAGGAGATGGGCAGAGCAGGAGATGAAGAGGGAAGACAAGGCAACAGGGAGTGCAGAGACACTGAAGGGGGGCATGGGAGAGGGAGGGTGTGTAGGAGGGGTAAGGCTGCTCAGGAGAAGGGAGGGGGAGGAAAGGGAGCCCTGAGGAGGAGTCAGGAGGAATGTGGGGTTAGAGTTGGTAGGAGGGGTAGACATTAGGGCGAAGCTCATCATTCGGGATGGGTAGATGCTGGAAGTTGCGTTGAGAAAGGAAGTGGAGAGTGTGGAGATGGAGAGAGGGCGGGATACAACGGTAAAGGCGCGGCAATGGGCTGGGGGTGGACAGGAAGGGGGCACCAGTGGGTGGAGCGGATCGAGTCAGCAGACAATATACAGGGTGCAGATGTGTTCAAGGTAAAGGAGAAGGTGGGGAAAGGTGATGAGGTCAGAAGGATGCACATGGGGGACAGAAGGCAGATACGGAAGGCAAGGCAGAGTGCAGGCATTCGAGGATTTGGGGGGCCTTATAGAACCTGGGAGGGTCGGAAATCCAAGCAACTCTGGCATAACAAAGGATGGGGCAGATCAAGGATTTGTAGGTGTAAAGGCTGGTGGAAGTATGCAGTCCCCATGTCCTGCCAGACAGGAGTTTCAGGAGGCGGAGTCTGTTGTGAGCTTTGTGTTGGTTTGGGAGTCCAGGTGAGGTTGTGGTCGAGGCTGAGGTCAAGGTATTTGAGAGTGGGAGTGAGGTGGATAGGATGGCCATAAATGGTTAGGTAGAAATCATGGAGACAGAAGGAGTGGTTGGTACAGCCTAGGTCTTGGAGTGGTTGATATGAAGGAACCACTGGTTGCACCAAGTGGTGAACTGGTCAAGGTGGGACCATTGAAGGGTAGGATAAAGAGGTAGGAAGGCAGTGTCATCAGCAAATTGAAGGAGATGAACAGGCAGAGGAGGTTTAGGCATATCAGCAGTGTACAGGAGATAGAGGAGAGGGGAAAGGATGGAGCCTTGGGGCATCCTAGCAGAGAGATAGAAGGTACGGGAGTTGGAATTGTGGGTAGTGACATAGGAGGGACGATGGGAGAGGAAGGAAGCAACAAGACGGACGAAACTGATAAGAAGAGCATAGGTCTGGAGTTTGAAGAGGAGCCCGGGATGCCAGACATGGTTGTATGCATTGTGGAGGTCAGGTGAAACAAAGATCTACATCTACGTGATTACTCTGCTATTCACAGTAAAGTGCCTGACAGAGGGTTCAATGAACCACCTTCATGCTGTCTCTACCGTTCCACTCTCGAACAGCATGCGGGAAAAACGAGCACTTACATTTTTCCGTGTGAGCCCTGATTTCTCTTATTTTATCGTGATGATCATTTCTCCCTTTGTAGGTGGGTGCCAACAGAATGTTTTCGCAATGGGAGGAGAAAACTGGTGATTGGAATTTCATGACATCCCGTCGCAACGAAAAACGCCTTTGTTTAAATGATTGCCACTCCAATTCACGTATCATGTCTGTTACACTATCTCCCCTAGTTCGCAATAATACTAAACGAGATGCCCTTCTTTGTACTTTTTCGATGTCATCCGTCTGTTCTACCTGATGCGGATCGCACACCATACAGCAGTACTCCAGGATAGCGCGGACAAGCGTAGTGTAAGCAGTCTCTTTGGTAGACCTGTTGCACCTTCTATGTGTTCTGGCAATGAATCGCAGTCTTTGGTTTGCTCTACTCGCAATATTATATATGTGATCGTTCCAATTTAGGTTATTTGTAATTGTAATCACTAAGTAGTTGAATTGACAGCCCTCAGATTTGTGTGACTTATCGCGCAATCGAAATTTAGCTGATTTCTTTTCGTACTCATGTGACTAACTTCGCACTTTTCTTTATTCAGGGTCAATTGCCACTTTTCGCACCATGAAGATATTTTATCTAAATCATTTTGCAAGACGTTTTGATCATCTGATGACTTTACAAGACGGTAAATTACAGCATCATCTGCAAACAGTCTAAGACGGATAATCAGATTGTCTCCTATGTCATTAATACAGATCAGGAACAATAGAGGGCCTATAACACTTCCTTGGGGAACGCCGGATATTACCTCTGTTTTACTCGATGACTTTCCGTCTATTACTGCGAACTGTGACCTTTCCGACAGGAAATCATGAATCCAGTCGCACAACTGAGGCGAAATTCCATAGGCACGCAGTTTGATTAGAAGACGCTTGTGAGGAACGGCGTCGAAAACCTTCGGGAAATCTAAAAATATGGAATCAATTTGACGTCCCCTGTCGATAGCACTTATTCCTTTATGAGTATGAAGAGCTAGTTGTGTTTCACAAGAACGACATTTTCTGAATCCGAGCTGACTATATGTCAATAAATCTTCGAGGTACTTCACAATGCTTGAATACAGTATATGTTCTAAAACCTTACTGCAAATAGACGTTAGTGATATAGGCCTGTGATTCAGCGGATTACTCCTACTTCCCTTTTTGGGTATTGGTGTGACTTGAGCAATTTCCCAGTCTTTAGGTACGTATCTTACTGTGAGCGAGTGATTTTATATAATTGCTAAATTGGAGCTATTTTATCAGTACTCTGAGAGGAACCTGGCTGGTGTACAATCTGGAACGGAGGCCTTGCCTTTATTAAGTGGTTTAAGCTGCTTCGTTACTCCGAGGATATCTACTTCTATCTTTCTCATCTTGGCAGTTGTTCTTGATTAGAATTTAGGAATATTTACTTCGTCTTCTTTTGTGAAGGAGTTTCGGAAAACCGTGTTTAATAACTCAGCTTTAGTGGCACTGTCATCAGTGACTTCACCGTTGTTATCGCGCAGTGATGGTATTGGTTGCGTCTTGCCACTGGTGTACCTTATGTATGACCAGAATCTCTTTGGGTTTTCTGCCAGATTTCGAGACAGAATTTCGTTGTGGAAATTATTAAAAGCATCTCGCATTGAAGTATGCGCCATATTTCGAACTTCTGTAAAACTTTGCCAATCTTGGGGATTTTGCGTTCTTTTAAATTTGGCATGCTTTTTTCATTGGCTTCTGCAACAACGACTTGGCCCGTTTTGTGTACCATGGGGGATCAGTACCATCACTTATTAATTTATGTGGTATATAGCTCTCAACTGCCGTTGATACTATCTCTTTGAAAACATTCTACAACTTTTCTACACTTACATGATCAGATCGGAAGGAGTGAAGACTGTCTCTTAAAAAGGCGTTAAGGGCATTTTTATCAGCTTTTTTAAACAGATATACTTTGCGTTTATTTTTGATGGTTGTAGGTGTTACGGTATTCAGCCTAACAGCAACTCCCTGTATTCGTCACAACACTCATTATTTGCCCAGTATTATTTGTTGCTAAAAGGTCAAGTATGCTTTCGCAACCATTTACGCTTCGAGTGGGCTCATGAACTAATTGTTCAAAATAATTACTGAGAAAGCATTCAGTATAATTTCGGATGATGTTTTATGCCTGCCGACGGCTTTAAACGTATAATTTTTTCAGCATATCGAGGGTAGATTGGAGTGACCACCGACTATAACTGTATGAGAGGGGTACTTATTTGAAATGAGACTCAAGTTTTCTTTGAACTGTTCAGTAACAATGTCTTCTGAGTCGTGGGGGTCGGTAAAACGATCCAATTAATAGTTTGGTCCGATTGTCAGGTATAAGCTCTACCCATACTATTTCACATGAACTATCTACTTCAATTTCGCTACAAGGCAAAGTACCTCTGACAGCAATAAATACTCCTTTCTGAACACTGTTAGATCGTTTGAAAAAATTTCGGCTGAACTTATTTCCGGCTTTATCCAGCTTTCTGTACCTACAACTATTTCAGCTTCAGTGCTTTCTATTAGGGCTTGGAGCTCTGATTCTTTCCCAGCACAGCTATGACAATTTACAACTACAATACCGATCGTTTCTACAACTACCTTACTGTGTTTTACCTGCCCCGCGTCCGATCCCCCACAATGACGTCCCCTGACAGCAGCCTCAAGCTGTGTGACAGGAGCCATCGCAGCCTGAAGCTGTGAGCGAAGGGTCGCCAGCTTAGCTCACATCTGTACAAAACAATCACAGTTCCTATCCACTACTGCACTCCTCCTGTTTGAAACTCGTAAAAATATGAAAAAAGCGAACGGTGTACTCGCCTTAGTAGAAGCAGGAACTAGCGATGCGCTCTCTTTGACGGTCTAAATGACACCGAGCTGTTCTAACCAAACAAACAAATGCTTGCACGATACGAGGGTCGATACAACGGTCGATAGCAACGGCAGCACTGTACACTACACTGTTATTTAAATAAAAGCTGGGAGAACCTGAAAAATCGATCGGTAAGTTTCACAGACTTATACCCAACAGAACATGCGTGGTATCAACTTGGATGTCGACTTCATCTCACCAGCAGTATCCCAGATATTAAGGACCAGGTACAACAACTGCTAGCTTGCCGCAGGGAAGATTACAGTAGCTTTGTAATACCTTACCTAGCCGAATCAGTGCATGGTACTTGAACAGAGTGGGTGCCACGTCTTACTGAGCTTGTAATGATAGATTTGTCGAATATTTGACTTGAAATTTTAATCACTTAAATAACTTCATATACCCTCCCAACATGTGAAGTTTTTTATTTCCTGCTCCCCTTATGGGTTCTTCAGTTATTCTATGTGTGAGTGTACAAGGTGTTTATAAATGAATATTGGGGTTTTAATGCTTTATAAGATTCATTATATTAAACTGACAGTTTTAAATGATATGTCAAATGAAAGAGCAACTCAAACAGTTTTACCAAGAACCTGTGTTCAATGTGAGCACCATTTGTGACATGGCACACATCAAGTCTATAGCCGAGTTCTTTCCAAACGTTGATAAGTGTGTCTTCAGTGATTGTAGCAACAGCTGCTTCAATCCATTTTATTAATTCAGAGAGTTCTGCTGGTAGCGGAGGCACGTAAACACGATCCATGATGAAGCCCCAAAGGAAGAAAATCACCTGGTGTTAGGTCGGGTGAACGTGGAGGCCATGCAAAGCAAGCCCTGCCATTGGGCCCTTTGCAGCCTATCCAGCTTCGCTACTATCGCTGTCTAGCGAATTGCGGCGGAAACATTGCGCGTTGCGCAAGCGCACTGGTGCCGAACACTACTTTTTGAGTTACTCTTTCATTTGACACATCATTTATAACTGTAAGTTTAATGAAATAAATATTATGAAGCGTTAAAACCCCGATATTCATTTATAAACAGCCAGTATTTTCACTGTTTGTGGCTTTTCTTCTTGCAACTGAAAACACTAGACAGGTTAAAAGTAGCATAGAGCACCACTGTACCCTTATTTCGTGTTGTTTCTCTTTGTGTCACCATGTAGTTCAAAACTGTCAGTAAAAATGCTGATATAAAAGTATTCCGTCATATCTAAAAGTTAACTGTCTGGTAGCAAAATATTAAGGACAGAATAGGCAGTAGGTACCTGTTAGAGAGCATTGTGAGGCATCGTTATTCAAAGACTAAGATACAATCATTTTTTGTTTATGAAATGAAAAAGATTTAACTCAAATATTTTAATGTCTAGACCGTAATTTTTCCTAAAGCAATTAAAGCACGATAACTAGTTTTGGTTGTTTGTTACAACCACGTTCAGATCTGTAAACAAATTGTGGAAAAATAGTCCAAGAAAATTTTGTACAATACTGCTTTCGACTCGAATATTGCCTTTGAAATAAATACAATGCTGGACATTGATGAAGAATCAGAAGAGTTACATTTTGTTCTGAAGGAAAAAAAAAAAACTTGATTTGCTCTAATAATCAGAGATTTATTCGAGTATGAAGAAGATACGATTTTGAATGACCAGAAAAAGTTCATCCATAATTATTTCCTCAGTATTTTTGGTTAAACGTTCTAGAGAAATTACTTTTCACCAGTCCACAACCTTCGGACTGGGCTATGGATACTTTGCCGTCGTCTATCATCTAGCTGCGCCTGCCTGCAATCTTCCAGCTTCACACGAGGTGGCATTCTTGACCATCAGCTGTCCACTTGTCTAGCAGATATTTCTTTCATTGTAAAGGTGCATGAAGAATAATATTTTAATTCATATATTCGACCTCTTGTGGTTTTTTTACAATTACAATTACATCATTAAGTATAAATTAAATTCACCATAATTTTAATTCGCCCGTCACTATGATATTTTCCCAAAATAGTGCACATACGATGCAATTTAATCTTTATTGTGTCTATCTTTTTAATTGCAAGCGCTCGCGCGCAGCCTATCGGTCTTGTTGGTTACTTCGGTTCGCCAGCAGGAACTCTTGCATAACTCACTTAGTTTTGACGTTTCGCGCCAGGCTATTTGGACTTCCAGTGTTTCACTTTTATTCTTCATCTTGTACAAATTTTATAAAGATCACTGTTTTAAACGCAAAGTTGGAGCACGGCCGTGTAAGCCAAGGTACGCTATATCTCTCTCATCTTTTGGGCGCTGATCGTACAGCTTCATTTATATATTTGCTACATAGTGTCTGGTTTGTTTGTTTACAGTTATGCGACACCTCACAATTCATGTAACGGTTGCATACACTTTTCTCAATACAATACCTGCTGTACACTTGAAAAAAATGAGCTATTAATCCAATTTTTACTGATGAAACTGGCCATTTGCCTTCCTTATTACCGTCATTTTGCGAGATTATGGTATGTCATCCATATTTTTAGCACTACGCTGTACTTTGATGTTTTTATCAATTGACTGTCATGTAGGATGCATCTTTTACATATGGAATGTTGCCAGCAAATTATATAAGACCGCTTCCCTGTCTTATAATTTTAATTTCATTCTCTTGTTATTTTGTGGTTTTTATTATTAGTTTGACTTAGATATAATGTTTCGGGATTTCTGACTTGAATTATTTGATAGTTACACACGAATAATCTCTTACACACGACGTATTATCGGTCAGCTATATAAAACTGCTTCCAAGGCTTGTAATTTTTGATTAAATGCCGTTATTATTTTTACAATATAAAATTTATTTTAATGTAGTTATACCATTTTAAGAGCTTCTTGTCTTAAATTCTTTGGGCATGTTTACAGCCTGACTCGCTCACGATGATGTTTGTAACTACACAATATCAAAGTCTTGTTGACATACAGTATGAATGCATGTAACTGCACTATTACAACTAAGGATGAAAGTTATTACTGCATGATCACCTCTTCTTTACGTTTTAGATGGTATATCATTTTAAAGGCAGTAACATACTACGCAAGACTGTTATGTGGTTTTGTTGCACGTTCACTTTTACTGTTGGAGTTAGCTCTCCTAATATACTCTGTTCAGTTATTATTAATTGCTTTATATTCTACTTCATTGTACAAAATTTCTGGGCTACTTTTCCCCTTTTTGTTTACAGGGATGAAGATGGTTGTAGAAGAATTGTTATTATGCCTTCATTGTTTAAGGAAAGAAAGATATGTGGTGTAGGTAAATTGAAAAATAATTCTTCCATGTGTTATGTTAACAGAGCCGTCTCCATCCTGACACTGTCCGGTTTCACTATTTTTCCAAGAGCTAAGCACTAAAGTAAATGATAATATTTGTAAGAAACTCAAGCATCAATTGTTTTCAAATAATCAATGTACACCTTAAACTGTTCTCATCAATTGTCTTTTGCTCATTGTTTACTGTCTCGTATGGACTGCCTGACAAGGCCAGTTACTTAATTTAATGATACACTGATAATCTGTTCTCATCAATTGTCTTTTGTTCGTTGTTTGCTGTCTCGAATGGACTGCCTGACGAGGTCAATTAATTAATTTAATGATACACTGATAATTACAAAAGAACTTTTTTAGTTCTTTTAAGTGATCACTATGATTTTTGTCTTGCTATAAATGAATCATCTATATATGGTAACTAATTAAACCATTGAAACTGAACGGTTTGGTGACTAGATAGTTTCGAGCCATCAGCGTGCTAGCGAATGTACATTTACGTCTTTCACAAGTCGAATTTTCTTTTTATGAAGTCAGCTTATCACTGTTGTTGTCATGTAAATCATTTCATGCGTTGCAGTTTAATGTTTCCACAGTATTACGTCATCATGCTTTTCCATTCTCCAAAGATTACTTCTGCGCCCGTATTTCATTAGACAATGAAATTTCAGGTAATAGTTTTTAGTCGACACAACAGCATTTCAGCTTTAACATTAAGACCGGAAATTTACGATACCATGCCATTATTATAATCCTGCCGTCGTCAATGTGATGTGCCCCACTTCTCATACAGTTAAAATCAATAATTTCACTCAGTTAATTTTAGTTTCTTTGATCAATAAGTTACAATTGCAGCACTATGACATTTTTAAGTTCTTATATACATTGTATGTGAACTGTATTATCATAACATTGTTGTAACTTCCCTTTTTCATGTACTACAAAACTATCAAGTACTAAAAAATCAATTAGTAGTACATAAGTAACAAAAATAACCAGAGAAACTGGATAACCATTAAAATTACAGAAAAGTTTAGGCAAAAGAATTAAAATTTTTAATTACATTCGAATACTGTCTACATTATATAGTAATAGAAAAGGTAAGGTCAACACTGATTATTCGCCTTGCCTGCTTGTAGAGCAGATTTGGTACATAACTGTATTCATTCAAAGCTAAATTTTACTATGTATTCAAAATCTTACATTTTTTCTATCTTTAACAATAGTAAAAATCTAATTTGTATAAGCTGGCTGACTCTGGATCATGAGTGCATGAAATGCCGCAGTACTTCGTTATTGTTTCACCTCAGTAATGTCGTATATCGAAAATGTTCTTGGTCAGCAGTATTGCTGTTTGCCTGCTGATATTAAACTTAAATATGTGATTTTACACGCGTGAATTCAGTCATTTTAAATGCTATGTTGAAAACAGCAAAAATCTCAAAAACAGAAAGTGAAACGAGAGGTGAGATAGGGTGTTCAGCTCGTAATAGCAATTTGCTGGCATAGCAAAGGACAACGTTGAAACCTCACCACACAAAGTTGAATCAGTCGCACAGAGTGAGGAAGTCAACTCAACCCTCAACCTCTCACAAGACTGAAATACCGCCGTGTATCCTAATTTACAGTAAATGATAAGTGTAGGTTTTGAGCAAATGTCAGATCAGTTCTCAGACTGACTGTCAGCTGAAATGTGTAATTAAATGTACACTAAATGTGAGAAAATATCATCGCGACAAGATGAATTCTATAATGAAATGTCAACTAATTTCAATTAGATCTCAAGCCAATAGTCAACAAAACTTGATGAATTGAGTAATAAAATGGCCACTAAATACGATGAAATGTCATCCAAAGCAAATGAGACATCCACTAAACTAACAACCATAACAATTTCTGTACCAGGTATAACGTTGCAACAAAATGCTATGCCTACTGACATGACAAATCTGTCATTGCAACAAAATGCATTAACTATAGAAAACACCGTATTGGAAAATGCACATCAGGGCATACCTGATGTGATAAAACAGTTGTCTGATGAACAAGCACAAATAACAGAATCTGTTCCTAAACTAGTCCTAAAGGTTGAGAATTTTACTGCTGAGTTAGAGGGAAGGAGTTTTTCTAAAGATATTTTCAAAGAAAAAATATAAATGAACGTTTAGATTCAGAACTACCACGTTTTGTTAAGTAGATAGTTACTGAGATGTTATCACGGGGTAGACACTTCAGAAGAAATAATTAACATGGAGTTGAATCAAAATTAAGATGGCACTAAGTAAAGATTTATTGCAACTGCGAGATATTCTTGTAACACAATCAGTAATATTCAGCAGGAGCTGTCATTGATTAAACGAAGAGTAAATGCCCCACTGCCCTATGTTGATAGGACAGATAATGAAAACATTAGTCCTATGCCATGTGTGGGAAGGTACAGCAGTGATACGAATCACAAAGGTATGTCACCTAAAAACGTGTCGCATAGGACTGGGGCAGCTGCTCCACTGTTCTGCTGAATGAAAGTTTGTTAAAGCATAGACAATATCAAGTGTTTGCCCCAGACAAGTTAGGAATTAATTCTATTGTCTTCACTAAGCCATTTAGGGGTTTATTGCTTAGGTTTTGGACTAATCAACAGAAAATTCACTTCATCTCAGAGATAATTCAGTTGTGTCCAAGAAAGACACCTTAATGTGATCTTTAATCCTGAGCCCTTTATTAGCAACCCAGCCTTCACAAGTACTTTGAAAAATACTTGAAGAGGGCACAGTATTGACGCAAAACCATATCAAATAGGAGGGATGTACTAAGAATAATAAAAGTGACGTTGCCACTGGGTGTAAGGGACAAGTTGGTCCATGTGCCGCAAACCAATCTTGAATACTTCGTATCTGTATTAGACACACTTGACCTTATCCCCGAAGACTGAAAATTGAATAACAACCACAATAACGGTGGCGCACATTCTTCTCTGCTGCATGAAAATTTGATGGGACAAGAAATAATTGGATACATTTCATGATGTAGCTGGGGTCGCCTCCAATGCGTAATGCATGGCAGGCTGATTGCGCTCCACCAAACTTTAGTAAAATCAGAAGAAATGATAACTCATATCACCCAGGTTACAATGGTCATGGTAATGGGCAGTGGCAGAACTATACTAACAACAATCGTTGGAGTCCCCAATTTGGAAACCGCAATGAACAAACCTGTACAGCAATCAAACATGAATAAAATTCCAAAACAAAACCATACCTTTGAAACGACCGATGGATGGAAAATCGCGCAGTAAAAATGATTGAAATGGCGGAAGAGCTCCTTCCAGAGCATCGAATATCACAAACCAAGTTAGGTCATGTTACATCCTCAAATGTTGGCCTTGACATAGACTGAGGGCATTGTATGTAATGCAATAAATGTATTATGTCATTACAATGACATGGAAATTAGGGAAGACTTAACTAATGACCATTACAATTGTCATGACCGTAATGAAGAGATGTTCATGTTAATGTACATCTTTAGTGAAGATACCGGCTATTTTAGACATGGGTGCTACGGTGAATGTCATGTCATTAAATCTAAGTAACGAGATTCATGTAGCCATAAATCTACCCACATCAACTGCACCCAGTTTCAAGAACATTGTAGCTATCTGTGTTAATCTGTGAAATATCAAAATTCAAACTCAGATGGAAATTGAAATATAAAATCTAGTTATGCAATGCCTCTTCCTAACAGTAAATGAGTTTGTGGTTGATAGTATTTTTGGCATTGGTTTCCTAAGGAAGAAGAGCGCAATAATCGACTTCTCCTCAGGCAGATGCTTTCGATAGACAAAAGAGTGTGATTCACTTATTAAACGAAGGCAGAGCATGGTAAGAATTGTCACAGCTTAAAAGTAAAGTATCTTAAGATAAACACAACATGTGCTAGTAGTATACATTTACATACTAATCAGATCGAGAATATATTGAAAATCGGGTAAAAAGAAATGCTCATACAGTCTACTTCTACAGACTCATTGCCACAGGCAGAATTACAAGAATTACTGTTACATACATTTATTTGGAAACCATCCCGGTATAATTAACATGTACCAGTATCAAATGGAAGTCCCCCCCCCCCTTACCCATGACATACACTGTTAGAATACATATTCCATCCCATGGACTAAGTGATCAGCAGTCATTAATGAGGTAAGGCAATATTAAATTATGTTCTTCAAAGTGTACTGCAGTGGGCCTAAGCATTAAAAGAACAATACACTCCTGTACAGCAACAGTTGGCAAGCTTGCCACCTTGCTGCCAGACGATGAATCAAATTTCACTTATCGAGCATGGAAAGCATTTCTACATAGAAATAAAATGAAAGAAATACTAATATCACGATTTCACCTAGAAACAAATCCCACGGCACATATTTTTCTTGAATTTAACTGATTCATCCAAAAATATGCACACAGTCAGAAGATAAAGGCGACAGAACATTTAGGATTGTTAGAACAGTCACTAAACCATTTGCCACTGAGCACCACGCATTTCACTCCATCTGAGCTAATTTGCAAGACGAAGGAAAAGAACAAATGGATAGATCCGGTTCCCCATCTTCAGAGAGAAGATAATTTCCGGGAATAAAAAGTAAGACGAGCCTCAGTCACATTCACCAAGCGAGCGCACTTGAAAAAAACCTACTATGGTAAATGATTACAACAAATGCGCCGGCCGGTGTGGCCGTGCGCTTCTAAGCGCGTCAGTTTGGAACCGCGTGTCCGCTACGGTCGCAGGTTCGAATCCTGCCTCGGACATGGATGTGTGTGATGTCCTTAGGTTAGTTAGGTTTAAGTAGTTCTAAGTTCTAGGGGACTGATGACCTCAGTAGTTAAGTCCCATAGTGCTCAGAGCCATTTGAACAACAAATGCAAAGGTATCAGGTAAAAGAAAGTATTCCATTGGAAGCTCATATTCGCTTCTCAAAATAATTTGTAAATGGCACCTTTTACGCACAGTTTCTTATAAAATAGTCAGGATACTGCATGAAGGAAGTTACCTCACGGCCTTTCCTAAAACAAATAAAATCAATGGATTACATACCCACCAGGATCTTAAACGTTATCTACATGAGTGATTACTGGTTTAATCAGCGATGTTAGTAGAAAACTTTTAGGGTTATATCCAAGAAAAGCATCTATATAAACTGAGAGAATGCTATGAAGTTGGTTGATACTATTAGTACTTGGACATTAATTGCAAGGATAAAGTTTAGACCAGTATCTAGGTGAACTGTTACGTATGTCAAATCAATTCATTATCAGGCACAGCACTGCCTTGGTCATTCAAGCACTTACTGATAAATGTACGTAAATAGTAATAATTAAGAGCATAAGGTCAAAAGATACTTTAGTTTTAGTATGAATACAACATGTACACTTTACTATAAGAGGCAGGATCTACAAGTTGTGGTGGTAAACGAGGTAGATACATAGACTAATGAACTGAGCGAGTAGTTTCACTACTTCTGGTTATTTGATGGAAGGGAAATAGTACTATTCCATGGAAGATTAATACATTTATATCTGATGAAGAAAAGGAAGACACTTATGTATGTGTATGGCTACACTCTTCCCAATGTCAACAGCCTGTTATGATACTTGAAGTACTAAGTCTTTAGCCTTAAGGATTATTTCTTTATGTATCTGTCTGGAACAGAGGAGGTGAAAGGTTATCACAATAGGGATGTACATTCTTCACCAAATTGTTTGTTAGTATCTATGTGCCATGTTATTGCAAAGTAGCGATGGGGTATTAACATTAGCCATGTAAGCCGGCTCTGAATGAATACAGATATCCTACTTCTGTGTGAGTTCAAAGTATACAATCTACTCAGATTGGAGCGTGGTTTTTCGTTCTTTCTCTGTTTTTCTGCGTTTCACATGTAGTATTCGTGAAGCACTCTACGCATTTCACATCTGCAGTTTTTGGCGTTTTGCGTTATTTCCTACGCTGCACTATGGGGAAAAGCAGAATCACACCAGACTCGTTTCGATTTTATTTCCAATATAGTGCAGCGCAGGAAATAACGCAAAATGTCAAAAGCTGCAGATGTGAAATGAAGACTGTGGACATCAACCACTGTTAGCAAGAGGGGAAGGTGCAGACTATGTAAAGAAACACAGTAAGTAGCTTGCAGACTAACTTTACAAAGAAAACGCTGTTTTTAACCTATATGAATCCAAAAATAAATGTACAAACGTATGTACCCGATTTACTGAATGCCTCAGAAGATGCTTTGTAAATAAAAGCGAAATGCATCTGGTGTAGTTCTTTTTAATTACATTGCATACAGCTCAAGACAGATAACCTATAATAACAGATAGTTTAATTTAGATTAAGTAGTGCGTAACACTAGGTACCGACGACCTCAGCAGTTTGGTCCCATAGGAACTTATCACAAATTTTCAATTTTTCTAGAACAGCATCTCGGACAGAACCGAAGATCCGAAGATTTTAATGATTATATTAACTTTAGTAGTAGCAGTAATGATAATAATAGTAACAATAAATTATCAAATAAGTTATTGTGCAATGCGGACGGACGTAACGACAGTTTCGCTTTAATCGTCAGTTTTTCCTACCGATAGTAAATATCCTGTAAAGAGCCTGTAGCCTACTTACAACGAAGACAATCTCCACCAAGCCCGACTTCTAGCTTCCGCTGGAAACAACTAGCCTTCCACAGCGCTGTTTAACAAATAGCTCGTAACTCTACTTACACCAATATACTGTGGTGCACACGTAAGACTCTACACTGTTCTGGATTATTTTTATTTCGGTTCGCCACTTGAACAGCAGCAAGTAAATGTTGTCAACGACTGAACACAGGAGAATATACAATTCTATATGTAGATGTAAACTCAAGAACTGTCAGTGTGTGCCATGTCGCTTTGAGGTGTATGGATAAGGCAGTGAGCGGTCTTCCGAAAAGTAAGGCTATGTCATAACTTAATGTCAATACCTGAACTCCGAAGGCGAAACCCTTATTTTATTATATTCTTTGTAGTTCTAACGCAATATTATCCAATATGGCAAAGTAATCTGTTCTACTGGAAACATATTAAACACCAAACTGTTTTCGATATTATTGATTGCAAATAATATTGTAAATATCTGATCTCTTCCCGGGGAATGATGTAATATATTTCTGAACGCGATCTCCAATCATAAAAATAGAGAATGTACTCCGTCTTGTAGTTTCACATCTTTCTCTTGCCTTGGCGCGCAATGCATAAAGTGACTGGCACCCAGAGGCAGTCAGTCATAGCTAGACAGTTGAACAGAGCAGTTGACGGGTAATGTGCACCACAATCAGTTAATTTTGTGATGCAATAGGTATTGCAAAGTGTCGTATGAAAACGTCAGCTTTGGTACATTCACGCTAAGATGTCGTTTCTATCACATAATCGCCTCGAATGCAGAATTTTTGGGGCTAAATTAGTGCATAAGTAGCTCGCTTCGGAAATCCATCAAGCACCGTGGTGAATGATTGCGGTAGACACGTCAACTTACTTTCATGTGTTACCTGCTCACTGCTTCCACGTCTGTCCTCCAGCTGATAGTCAAGACCATGTTTCTTTTCTCATTCGAACTGATATACGGGAATGCGAGTTCTGGAAGGTTCGCAGAAGAGCTGTGAAGTTTGGAAGGTAGGAGATGAGGTACTGGCAGAATTGAAATTGTGAGGACGGGTCGTGAGTCGTGCTTGGGTAGCTCAGATGGTAGAGCACTTGCCCGCGAAAGGCAAAGGCCCTGAGTTTGAGTCTCGGTTCAGCACACAGTTTTAATCTGCCAGGAAGTTTAATATCAGCGCACACTCCGGTGCAGAGTGAAAATCTCATTCTGGAAACAAATACTTGTTTTACATTTTAAGTATAAATAGCCTTTGATTGTAGGTTACTTTGCCGGCCGGAGTGGCCGTGCGGTTCTAGGCGCTACAGTCTGGAGCCGAGCGACCGCTACGGTCGCAGGTTCGAATCCTGCCTCGGGCATGGATGTGTGTGGTGTCCTTAGGTTAGTTAGGTTTAATTAGTTCTAAGTTCTAGGCGACTGATGACCTCAGAAGTTAAGTCGCATAGTGCTCAGAGCCATTTGTAGGTTACTTTCGTGTTATACCTGATCCAACGTGTGATATCTTCCAGAGCTCGACAAACTTTAGTTTTGTTTCACCCTTTTACTGTGAAAGGGAACGTCTGCTGTGTATGTTGCAGTGGTCGACTTACTCTCGCTACCGTTGTTGTCACCAGGCCTGGGGCCCGCGTTCATTAATATTTAATGTGTTCGATATTTTGTAGTCCTTTTAAAATTGTGAAGCATCTCTAAATTGGTTAGCACGTATTAATTTCGAGTTTAATAATTTCTCGTGAAGTTGATGTTTAATTTTTTTTTCCTTTTTAAATAGAAAAGTAAACGTTGATGGTTGTATCTTGTTACTGTTTTGAAAATAACTCTTCGTTGTTTAATAAATTACTTAGTGTCGTCGCTAAAGTCAAGTTGTAAAGTTTCGAGAAATATTTCGTTAATTATTTTGAGTGCAGATATAAAAACCATTCTCAATTTTGTCTCGTCAGGAGTGGCGACCGATTTCTTCAGCGAATAACAAGTTTTCTCAGATGCAAACACACAAGGATAGTATGAACTGATTCTCGTTCCAGTACTGAACACATGTGAGATTTAGTGGATGCTTCGAAGTCATCTGAAGAATGAGTTTGGTAAAGAATGAAATGTGTGTGTGTGTGTGTGTAAAGTGTTAGTTACAGAATGACCTAACATATGCTAAACATTTTGGAGTAATAGGATTACCTTAATAATAACCTAGTCAGTTTAAGGACACGGTTAAACATATTTTAAATAAAAAGCCATTCAAAATTTTATTTGAAGTCAACCACTACAGTATACAGATGATGCGATATTACCTTCCGCTTATGCAAGATCTAGTTGTGATTCTAGCCTGTGCATACGCAGAGCTAAAGTGCATTTAACATTACATAAGCTTAGCTAAATGACGCTAGTGTGAAGACGCGACACGACATCCGGAAGTTAGTGTCTTTTTCGAAACGATATGGGTCATGTACAAAGTCACGTTACAAAGCCATGTTACAAAGTCTATACAATGAGTGTCATCGTCTCAAATTATTTGCAGTATGTGTGTCATTGTAATGCGAACTTTGTATGCTGGAACGTGTGTTGTACCACGAAACGAAGGAATTTACCCGGCCGCGGTCGCACGAAAGATTCGAAAAGGGAAGACTGAAACATAATGTCGGTGTCCTGGTCACTAGAAACGGAGAACAAGGAACCATAGTAGGTAGGCCCGTCACTCGATGTAGAGAAGCCACATAAAGTAAAAATATACACTACCAGATCAGAAGCATCCGACATCTATAACTGGAGACAATTGGTTTACTGATATCCCTCTTGTCCAAAGATTGTTGGAGAAAAACCTGACCTGTGTCGGCGCGCCGAAGAAGAACACGCGGGAAGTTCCTCCCCAATTCGTGGCTAAGAAGAGAGATGTGAGATTCACAATGTTTGTGTTTCAAAATGACTTCACTTACTCTCCTATGCCCCAAAGAAGAATACAAATGTACTGCTAATTTCTTCTATGCACCTTGAAGATACATCAATAGACCCCACATCCGGTGAAAACACGAAACAAAATTCAATCACATTCTACGACACAAAGGAGAGTATCGTTGTACTAGACAAGTTGTGCTCCACGTATTCAACTGTAAGGAAATGCAGTAGATGGCTTTCGACGATATTCTTTAGCATAACTGATCAAGCTGGAATCAATAGCCTTGCAAATTTTAAAAGCAATAACTCTCAAAAAATGGCAAGCAAATATTTTCTTTGGGAATTTGAACTCGGCTTGGCGCAAGACTGACAAAAGAAGAGGGCAATAACGGATCGCGTACCGAAAAGGGCAGCAGAAATGAGTGGATCAACACCTGCTGTCAATGACAAATCTGCAGAAGTGTCAGCTGAGAGAAGGAGGTGTAACATCTGCCCTAGAAATAAGGGTGCAAAAATTCGGTTTATTTGTCATCAATGTGGAAAACACATATGAATGAAATATTTGCTTACAGCCTGTGAGTCATCAGAAGGAAACTGTTGAATCATTGAATGTTCAGCTTTTATTGACTAAACATAACTGTAGGTATTACCTGTTTTGTAATGTAATAAATCGCAGTATTTCTTCAAATAAGCATTAACTGGTTCAATTTCATAATTTAAGTGACTGCCTCTACGTTATTTTGTGTCAAATAACCTAGTTATTGAAACTTTCTGGCAGATTAAAACTGTGTGCCGGACCGAGACTCGAACTCGGGACCTTTGCCCTTCGCGGGCAAGTGCTCTACCAACTGAACTACCCAAGCACGATTCACGCCCCGTCCTCACAGCTATACTTCTGCCAGTATCTCGTCTCCTACCTTCCAAACTTTACAGAAGCTCTCCTGCGATCCCTGCAGAACTAGCACTCCTGAAAGAAAGGATATTGCGGAGACATGGCTTAGCCACAGCCTGGAGGATGTTTCCAGAATGAGACTTTCACTCTGCAGCGGAGTGTGCGCTGATATGAAGCTTCCTGGCAGGAGAGCTTCTGTGAAGTTTGGAAGGTAGGAGACGAGATACTGGCAGAAGTAAAGCTGTGAGGACGGGGAGTGATTCGTGCTTGGGTAGCTCTAGCTCAGTTGGTAGAGCACTTGCCCGCGAAAGGCGAAGGTCCCGAGTTCAAGTCTCGGTCCGGCACACAGTTTTAATCTGCCAGGAAGTTTCATATCAGCGCACACTTCGCTGCAGAGTGAAAATCTCATTCTGGAAACCTATTTATTAATACACTACTGGCCATTAAAATTGCTACACCAGAAAGAAATGCATATGATAAACGGGTATTCATTGGACAAATATATTATACTAGAACTAACATGTGATTACATTTCCTCGCAATTTGGGTGCATAGATAATGGGAAATCAGTAACCAGAACAACCACCTCTGGCTGTAATAACGGCCTGGGCATTGAGTCAAACAGAGCTTGGATGGCGTGTACAGGTAGAGCTGCCCATGCAGCTTCAACACGATACCACAGATCATCAAGAGTAGTGACTGGCGTATTATGACGAGCCAGTTGCTCGGCCACCATTGACCAGACGTTTTCAATTGGTGAGAGATCTGGAGAATGTGCTGGCCAGGGCAGCAGTCGAACTTTTTCTGTATCCGGAAAGGCCCGTACAGGACCTGCCACATGCGGTCGTGCATTATCCTGCTGAAATATAGGGTTTCGGAGGGATCGAATGAAGGGCAGAGCCTCGGGTCGTAACACATCTGAAATGTAACGTCCACTGTTCAAAGTGCCGTCAATGCGAACAAGAGGTGACCGAGACGTGTAACCAATGGCACCCCATACCATCACGCTGGGTGATACGCCAGTATGGCGATGACGAATACACGCTTCCAATGTGAGTTCACCGCAATGTCGCCAATCACGAATACGACCATCATGATGCTGTAAACAGAACTAGGATTCATCGGAAAAAATGACGTTTTGCCATTCGTGCACCCAGGTTCGTCGTTGAGTACACCATCACATGCGCTCCTGTCTGTGATGCTGCGTCAAGGGTAACCGCAGCCATGGTCTCCGAGCTGATAGTCCATGCTGCTGCAAACGTCGTCGAACAGTTCGTGCAGATGGTTGTTGTCTTGCAAACGTCCCCATCTGTTGATTCAGGGATCGAGACGTGGCTGCACGATCCGTTACAGCCATGCGGATAAGATGCCTGTCATCTCGACTGCTAGTGATACGAGGACGTTGGGATCCAGCACAGTGTTCCGTATTACCCTCCTGAACCCACCGATTCCATATTCTGCTAACAGTCATTGGATCTCGACCAACGCGAGCAGCAATGTCGCGACACGATAAGCTGCAATCGCGATAGGCCACAATCCGACCTTTATCAAAGTCGTGATGGTACGCAATTCTGCTCCTTACACGAAGCATCACAACAACGTTTCACCAGGCAACGCCGGTCAACTGCTGCTTGTGTATGAGAAATCGGTTGGAAACTTTCCTCATGTCAGCACGTTGTAGGTGTCGCTACCGGCGCCAACCTTGTGTAAATGCTCTGAAAAGCTAATCCTTTGTGTATCACAGCATCTTCTTCCTGTCGGTTAAATTTCTCGTCTGTAGCACGTCACCTTTGTGGTGTAGCAATTTTAATGGCTAGTAGTGTATTATACGTGTGTAGCAACACGTCATGTGGATAAAAAAAAAAGGTTCAAATGGCTCTGAGCACCATGGGACTTAACATCTGTGGTCATCAGTCCCCTAGAACTTAGAACTACTTAAACCTAACCTACCCAGGGACATCACACACATCCATGCCCGAGGCAGGATTCGAACCTGTGACCGTAGCGTCATGTGGATCCACTGGACCCCACGTTAGCACTTGCGTAAAATAATGCCACGTTAATAAAGGATTGTTAATGTTTCGCAGACACCTAGCCGGGCTGCTGCAGCTGCGCAGCTACGCGCCAGGCAGCTGGGCGGACGCTGCGCAGAACTGCGCCCTCGGGCGAGGCGTGTACCCTCCGCGGCTGCGCCGCAACTTCCGTGACCCGGCGGTCACCGCTGAGTAGGTCAGCCATCCAGCGTCCGCCCTCCCAGCTGAGGTCGCTGCCGGCGTCTGCGGCACAGCTGGGGGGCGCGTCCTGCACGACGTCGCTCGCGAATCTCGGCCGCGGAATAGATTTTCACCGTCGCTATTTGATTCGCTGACTCTTCGGAGAATTTAATATCAAAAGCGTAAACATTCCATTTTTCAGTGTAGAGGAGAGGGCCAATAAGCGGAAGGAGTGCTCCGAGGGCCTCTGCGAAGCGGAGAACTTGCCTGATAACGAGGACAAAAGATAAGATGCTTACCGGTTTGGAGGACGGAGAGGATCCATTATTAAAATTAGAGAGAGCTTTAAAAGCAAATTTGTTTGTGTGGCCTTCATCCGCAACAACCACATAAATATTCGTTTTGTGAGTAACAAATATTGTAGATACTGTTCAGATTGTGATATATGAAGTTTTTATAATAATTACGATTATTAGAATTAATTCAATTTCTACGTCAAAGATTAAAATGTTACGGCGAGTAGAAAAAATCCAAGAGAAACAGGTGTTTGTGACTGTGGTATCAATAGCTACGAAGCCACTGCCTAGGTTGGTGCTACGACAGACACCGACGACAGCGCCCTCTAGCTGGCGCTGAAGAGCTCCACGAGCATCGCTACAGATTCAGCCCATTTCATCAGGTGCAGCCAGCCTGGAAACTTCGCTTCAACTTCGCACCACCTTGCAAGTTATGTATTCTTATTGTTTGAGTAAAGGCGATTTAAATTCATACAGCAGTACCGACTTGTTTTGCCTTTTCCTGATCCAACGCACGCGCCGCCTTCCACGCGGGATACAAAAGTGACGATATTTTCGGGTCAAATCCACATTCAAAAGGTGATCTGCCTTTTCTTGCTGCAATATGTTTTATTTCTTCCAGACGCGTTTCGCGATTCGCTTTAAGGCTTCGTCAGTGAAATCTAGAGTGATATAGTTTCGTTTTCATATGCGGTATTTACAGATTGTAAAAGAGTTTAAGTCTTGTTTTTTATGTAAATAAGTGATTATTTACAGTTCTTCCTGTTTTTGGCTCATATCTGCGCGTCCTCTCATCTGGTCACTTGTTGGACGTCATACTATAACTTCACTTACGAAAGATAATCTCGTGATATGAACTTTTCCTTCACAATTTTCACATTGTTTGCCCTAATTGCTGTGGACCACTAATAGTCTTCTGTCACTAATTGCAGATGTTTTGCCGAAAATTGTGCTTTATTGTCAGAACTACTTGGTTCACTTTGTCTCCTCCTGTTCGGTTTGTTTACGTTCAAGCTGCCAATCTAACATAAACACACCAAACAGGAGGAGACAAAGTGAACGCAGTAGTTACGACTGTGAAGCCTAATTTTTGATAAAATACCTACGACTAGTGACAGAAGGCTCGCAGTGTTCCGCAGCGCCGGCCGGTGTGGCCGAGAGGTTCTAGGCGCTTCCGTCTGGAACCGCGAGACCACTCCGGACGCAGGTTCGAATCCTGCCTCGTGCATGGATGTGTGTGCTGCCCCTAGGTTAGGTTAGGTTTAAGTAGTTCTAAGTTCTAGGGGACTGATGGCCTCAGACGTTAAGTCCCATAGTGCTCAGAGCCATTTGAACCATTTGAGGGAAAACGATATAAAAATTGTGCAGAACAAAGGCCATAGCATGAAAACGTCCTCATGTTTCGTATGTGAAGTTACAGTACGACCTCCAACATGCGATCAGATGAGAGGAAACGCAGATACGAACCAAAAACGCCAATAACTTGTAAGTAGGCTGTTTATGTTTTCTTATTGGCAACGTTACGTAGCGCTCTGTATGAAAATCACTGGCTGTGCAGTGTGCAGTCTGTGGCTAGTTTGCATTGTGTCTAACTTTTGTAGCCTTTGTCCCATTTGTTGCATTAATTGTAATAACAGTGCACTGGTGTCTGAAACATGTTCCTCAGTGCTTTTGGGCAGTGAATTTGCACCGGCAACATTCACATTTTGACAAGCGCAAACTGTGTCTTGACTCATTTGAGAAAACGGTGAGAACCCAAAACCTGAGTCTACAGTATTTGCAATATTGTGTTCTGTCATTCCCGATTCCTGAGGCGAACTGTTGCCGACCGATCGATCGATAATGCTTCCCTGTTCACTGACTGTTTCACTGTCTACACCATTATTTGACGCCCGCTCAATTTCCCTAAGCAAAGTTACCAAATTACTACTTTGAATATTAGTCAATTCATTACATGGTGGCGCTAACACACTGCTTTCGTCTTCACTGTCATTTCTTAGTTTACTTTGGAGCCTAGTATTACGTTTTTCACACGCCATTATTGTCACAATAACACAGAAAAACACAATTGGAAGAGTAAAATAAGAAAACACGTTAACATAGCACTGAAAATAACATCTAGTTAATTGCAAGCGCAGCTGCGAAATACTTGGTGCAAATCTACATGCATGCCACAACAACAATGAAAGACTCCAACTACAAAGGAGATTCTCTCTACAATTACGCGCTAGCAATAAACAATAGCTACACTAATTACACAAACTACAAGAAAAAAATCAGAAGATTCCAGTGAGGTATCCTCGGCTAAGGGTCGACATATGAAACGTCCCCTTTTGAAAAATTACTGACACACAATATTTTTTTAGCGCAACGCAATCTCACTTTTAAAAATCCCTACAAAAGGATGGCCCTGACTAACATTAACCTATACCTTTCACAAATCACTTACCTCACCAAAAGTCTTCGTTACTCGAACTACTGCAAAACAGCGAGCGCCACTACTGCCAGCTAAATAAAAGATTCAAACTAAGGAAGGCACTAACTACTGACAGGCATAGTTAGGAAATGAAAGATTTTAGTAGAGAACAAACAATGTATTTACCTTAATAATGTTGAAAAATCATAATATACATAACAGATCATGACATCCAGTCTTAAAAATTTCCAAACTCCGCCATTTCTCTCCCCACATCCACCACTGCTGGCGGCTCACCTCCAACTGCGCAACGCTACGCGCTGTTCACATCCAGCTGCCGCTGCCCAACACTACAATGGCAGACAACAATGCAAACTAGCCACAGACTGCACACTGCACAGCCAGTGATTTTCATACAGAGCGCTACGTAACGTTGCCAATAAGAAAACATAAACAGCCTACTTACAAACTGTAAGTAATCACTTATTTACGTAAAAAACCAAGATGTGGACTTTTTTATAATTTGCATCTACATTTACATCTACATGGATAGTTTGCACATCACACTTAATTGCCTGGCGGAAGGTTCATCGAACCACCTTCAGAATAATCCTCTATTATTTCAACCTCGTAGAGCGCGAGGAAAACACGAACATCTGTGTACTTCCATGCAGCGCTGGTTTCCATTATTTTATAATGGTGATCGTTTCTCCCTATATAGGTCGGCGTTAGCAAAATACTTTCGCATTCGGAGGAGGAAGTTTGAAATTACGCTAGAAGTTTCTGCAGCGACGAAGAACGTCTTTGTTTTAGTGATGTCCACCCCATATCCTGTATCATGTCAGTGAAACTCTCTCCCCTATTTCGCGATAATACAAAACGTGCTGCTCTTCTTTGAATTTTTTCGATCCACTGCGTTAATCCTATCTGGTAATGTTCTCACACTGCGCAGCAGTGCTCCAAACAAGGACGGACAAGCGTGCTGTAGGCAGTCTCTTTATTACCTCTATAACATTTTCTTTGTGTTCTGCCAATAAAACGCAGTCTTTGGTTTTCCTTCCCCACAACTTTTCCGTGTGTTCTTTCCAATTACATTTGTTCGTAATTGTAATTCCTAGGCATTTAATTGAATTCACGGCCTTTGGGTTCGATTTATTTATCGTACAACCGAAATTTAACGGATTCCTTTTAGCATTCACGTCGATGACTTCACATTGTTCATTACTTAAGGTCAACTACCAATTTTCGCAGCACACAGATCTCTTTTCTAAATTGTTTTGCAATTTGTTGTGATTTTATGATCACATTATTGGACGATAAAGGACGGCATCATATGTAAATAACCTAAGACGGGTGCTCAGATTGTCTTACAAATCATTTATATAGATAAGGAATATGAGAGGGCCTATAACACTACCTTGGGGAACACCAGAAATCGCTTCTGCTTTACTCGATGACTATGAAATGTAACCTCTCCGACAGGAAATCACGTTTCCAGTCGCATAACTGAGACGATATTCCATCAGCAAACTATTTCACTACAAGCCGCTGGGTAGTATATCATCAAAAGCCTCCTGGAAATCTAGAAATTCGGAATCAATTCGAAATCCCTTGTCAATGCCACTCAACACTTCATGTGAGTAAACAGCTAGTTGTGTTTCCCACAGTCGATGTTTCCTACATCCGTGTTGTTGAGCATGGAGCTATTGCATCAGCATACTCTAAAATGGGCGTAATTGGAACACAGTCTGGACCGGAAGACCTTCTTTTATTCAGTGAAAACATGTCTTTCGGTCCATACAAATACTGCATATTAAAAGAAAGCTGTGTCATTGTAGATTCCACTGATGTTGCCTTGAATTAAAAGGAGAAAAGCGTCTGGAAGAAGTAAAGTACACTGCAGCAAGACAAGACTGTTTTTATTTACAATACAAATAGAGCTTAAGAACGTTTACAATCAAACAAGAAACAGGGGACGGATAAAGTTCCTGTGTAATTTTATAAAAGTCCTTCGACAGATAGCAGCAAAATGTTTATTCACATTGGCGGGTGAGATTAGATTTATAAAACTGATCTTTCAGTGGAGTAATATCTCCACAATGGCGGCGATTGCGACAGCAGATAAATGTCAGAACTATCGCACAGTTAGCTTGAAAGCTCATCAGGTCACACTTTGATCTGACGCGTTTAGCGGTTACGTATTTCTATCACGTTCAATTCATTTATTTTTTTATCATCTTAGTGATAACGGGAGGGGAATGAGTCTGTACAAAAACAAGCTCCTAAAATTTCTGTTCCATTTGCTTTTGTTTTCAACATGAATGACGTCAGCTTAAGAGAATTCTGTGAACTCTGAGAGGGAAAAGAACAAGGAAATAGTTACAGTCTCTGCCGACAGAGTGCAGCTCCTGATTCATAGACGATAAATTATTCATGCGACTCCCAGTCCGGAGACAGTAAACAGTCGGACTCTTTGAAACAGTCACATGGTATAATTTAAAACTCTAGGAATATACAGAAATGTTGATGTGTTGTAAGTCGACGTGCTATGTACTCTCCTGAGAAATTTACAAAAGAAAATTTTCAAAAAAGCAAAAAGGAATGGCCTTTGGCGAGGTAGTTATTCTTTTTTAAATGAGGGACTTCGTAGATTAAGTAATGATATTACAGGATCTGAAACAAGAGACTCATGTGCCTTAATTAAGACTAAACTGTAATTTAGTGTTACTTAATTAATGGAGAATTTCAATAAAATGTCTGTTTCTATTTGAATATCGCCTTAAATGCAGGTCATTATGGTCATCATAATCGTCATCATCATCATAGTCCTAAGCAATGTGAAATCTAATCTTCCATTACCTTTTGCAGTCTTTCAGGCTCAGAGCATGCATGCAACGATAAATCTTTGGTTCAAGTAATTACTAGTAGGCCATAATTTCTATTCAAATGGTTCTAATGGCTCTGAGTACTATGGGACTTAACTTCTGAGGTCATCAGTCCCCTAGAACTTAGAACTACCTAAACCTAACCAACCGAAGGACAAGACACACATCCATGCCCGAGGCAGGACTCGAACCTGCGACCGTAGCGACCGCGTGGTTCCAGACTGTAGCGTCTAGAACCGCTCGGCCACTCCAGCCGGCCATAATTTCTATCATAGCCAACACAATGAGGAAACAATACTGAATTGCGGGAGACAGCCTTCTGTGGGTCTGACATGGTAGGTCCACTAATTAAGGAACAGAAAATTCAGTTATTTACACGAGGTGTAAGATTGCATGCATGTTCCTAATCAGAATTATGCGCACAGGACTTGAAAGGAAAATTGAGGAACTTTTAGATGCTAGTCCGTTTAACTTTAGGAAGCGTACAGGCACAATGGATTTTGCCCAGAAGCTACAACAGATAACAGAAGTAAGACGTGAGAAAAATCAGGGCACCTTCTTTGAATTTTCCAACTAGCGAACGCGTTAAACTGTATAAAGTGGTGAAAGATGTTTCAAATCATCGCAACAACGTATTTGGTAAGGAAAGAGACGGAAATGCACAACAGGTACAAAAACCAAGAGGGAACCGCTGGAATGAAACCCCAAGGGAGAAGTTTCCAAATTTAAAAAAATCGTTAGGCCAGGATACATTCACCTCAAATGTGCAAGAAGTGTGTAGAAGAAGCAATGAAGGAAATAAAAGGATTCAAAAATGAGATTACCGAGCAAGGTGGTGCAGTGGATAGCACATTGGGCTCGTTTTCTTGAGGTTTACGGTTCAAATCTCAGTCCGGCAATCCTGTTATAGCTTTTCTATCATTTCCATAAATCGGTCATGGCAAAATCCGGGATGTTTGCCTTTAGAAAGGCTCGGCCAATTCCCTTTCGCATCCTTCTATGATCAGAGACTGTGCTCCGTCTCTAATGACCACACTGTCGACGGGACATTAAACTCTAATATTCCTTGTCACCTTCGTTCCTTCAAAAATGCAGTTACAGTTCGGGCGGGAAGGGTAACAACGATATCACTTGTTCATGAAAGAAGAAAGAATTTCAGGAGCTGTTGAACTGGATGAACAGCCCACTGAGGATGGAATACGGTTTGACAAGAAACCAAATATAAGTCGAAAGAGTAGTAATAATGAGGTTAAAGAGAAACTTTGTATCAAAACTGGAACCATTTAGTACACCAACTGCTACCTAGGATGTAAAATAACGCATGACCGACGGAACAGTGAGAACATATGAAGCAAACTAGCACAGACAAAAAAAATTTCTCGCCTAAGTGTGCTACTTTCGTATACTTAACCTGCTGAAGACCATTCTGAAGATATACCTTTGGATCATAACATAGAGCGGAAGTGAATTATGAACTGTGAGAAAATCTGAAAAGGAGAGATGCGATGCGTCTGACATATGGTCTTACAGAAAAATGTTGAAAATTGGGTGAACCTAAGAGACAAGAAACGTGGTGGCTCTCCGCTGGGCCGACGAGGAAATGAATACACAGAGAACACCAATCAGTAGTACGGATACGGAGATACGATTCGTGTTAAAGCATCAGGGAATACTTCCATGTTACCAAAGGGAGTCGTAGGAAGGAAAAATTGTAGGGAATGAGGATAAGAAGGGTGGAATACATTCATTTAATTACTAGCCTGTGGTTAAGTGATTGGCACACGAGAGGAAACAGTCGAGGGTTGAATAAAACAAATCAGAAGAATGATAACCCAAAACAAAAAACTAACCATAGCTTATTTTCGAAATATAGTTCACGGCTAAAGGCTTCTTTGTGCTCAGACCGCAGCAGAGTGTAGTGTCTCGTTCATTGTGTGTATAAGGGTCGCAGCTATGTAAATTTTCGCACTATGATTTCATTTACCATATCTGACTGAAAATTAACCACAGTTTAAAATTTCACGATCATGCATACCCCAGTTAAATGAAATTACGTATAAAATGAAATATTTTAAGACCGAATTACTCATATTACTTTGATTTCACAATGACGCTTTCCTTTGGTACATAAAATCTTTGCACCTTTGAGGTCTACCATTCGAACATGTCAGAAATGATGAAATTCTTAAATAAAGCTCCCATTTTTTTCCATCGCTATTGAGTAAAACCTTTCTCTGATGAATGAGCTGGTGCTTTTAGTGTTTTGCCACATCAACAAACCGTAAATTTCGTCTGGCAAAAATTTCCCTACAAATTTTATTTAAAATGTTTCATCTAGTAGTAGGCCTAGTCCTGTCTAACCTCAAACTATTTTCCCACTTTCCGAGTAAGAGGCGACGTCCATCCGAACGCTGCCGACGCCTTCAGTTACACCCCTTTCCTCTTTTCCTCACGTAATTTTAAAAAATGGGCCCCTTGACGTTATTCAAGAAATGTGATAAGCTTTACAGCAACACGTCGCTTTGATACGATACACCTAACCTGCCAACCAGTTTCTCTGACAAATCGTACCCAAGCAAACAGATTTAGTTCCTCGTATCTTTGGAAGCATCGTACTCCATCGTACTTACAGGTAAGAATCAAGTTAATGCACCGATCTGCCAAAATCAAACACGGAGATGTGAGTGGTACATGATAGGCCATACCATACTCCTAATACCGAGAAGAGGATACAGATTTTTCTCGGTAAACGAAATACATTCACTAAAGCTTAGGCAAAGAGCTAAGCAAATTGTTTCTCACAGAAACGCTCTTATCTGTGCCCTGCTGTCGTTGTGGTTGGGGGATGGGGATACACTAATCATCGTTTGCAGTTGAGTTGAAGGGGCAAGAAAAGATTAACTGAGTATCTTGCAAAAACTGTAAGTGGGTATCCAAGCAAACATGACAAAATCACCGTGGATTTCTTTTATTTTTATTTATTTTTTAATCATCAGTCTGCTGACAGGTTTGATGCGTCTTCTGAGTAGCACTTTCAACTTACGTACTCAATAATTTGCTGGATGTATTTCAGTACCGGCTTCCCTCTATAGTTTTAACCCTATACAGTTCCCTCTAGTACCATATAGGTTACTCAATGACTTCTTACCGTATGTCCTCTCATTTTGCCCCTTCTTCTTGTCTATTTTCTGTCTTTTGTGTTTTCCACATATTCCCTTCCTCTTCGATTCTGCAGAGAAACTCCTCATTCCTTATCTTATCAGTCCACATACTTTTCAACATTATTCTGTAGAACCACATCTCAAATGCTTCGATTCTCTTCTGTTCTGGTTTTCCCACAGTCCATGTCTTACAACCACACAATTCTGTGCCTCAAAAGTGCATTATCAGACATTTATTTCTCAGATTAATGACTGTTTTTGATACTAGTAGACTTCTCTTGGCCAGAAATGTCCTTTTTGCGAGTGCTAGTCTGCTTTATATCTCCTTGCATCGTCAATCGTGGGTTATTTTCCTTCTAAGATAGCAGAATTCCTAAAGTTCGTCTACTTCCTGATCACCAGTTTTGATGTTAAACTTCTCGCTATTTTCATTGTTGCTACTTCTCGTTACTTCTGCCATCCCTCGGTTTACCCTCAGTCCACATTCTATATTCCTTAGACTGCTCATTCCATTCAACGCGTCTTGTAATTATTATTCCTCACTTTCACAGAGAACAGCAAAGTCATCAGCGAATATTATCATTGATATTCTTTCGCCTTGAATTTTAACGCTGCTCTTGAACTTTTCTTCTATTTCTGTTACTGCTTCTTCTGACGCCCTCTTTGATCTGAGCATTTTGTTCTTGGTCCTGACATGGCTATGACACCTTTAACCCCGATAAGGTTGCTATCTGCATCTAAAGTGTTTCAGGGTGAGCCAGATTCGATCGTGTAAAACATGATTCAGGTGGATTCTTTTGTGAGTTTACATTGCTAACTTCACTAGATTGTTTTCACGACGATACCCCATACCTGAATGAGACATGATGAGTCTTATTCACTGCTGTTCATTATAGGTGGATATTCGACATGGAAACTATTCCTTCCCTCTGCAAGTTCCACTTTCTTCTTTTCTTGACTGAGACATTCGTGTAAACCAGTTTGGAATACGAAGGCCAAATATTTTTATTACCAATTCCATAGTTTATCAGTTCACAGAATTAAAAGACATAAATTGATATGCAGTGTTGGGAATTAATATATATTGGATAGAATGGACAGGAATTGTCTTCACACAAGATCTTTAAGAGGCGTAGAGGTTGTGGACAGAGGCATGGAAGACCAGAAAGGGAAATCAGAATTAGCAATATAATTTCAGTACAGTTTCAGTACTATTTGTATGGCTTTTTTCCTGACCAACATAAAACAGGCTGCTAATTACATATAAGCACAAAATGTGTCTTTGCTACGGCTAGGAACTATCGAAGACGTAGTTACGGTTCGGTGGTTCAGCCATAATGTGAAAGACTATGAATTCAAAGGTATTATCTGTCACTAATTACTTCTTTTACTTCTGTAGATGTTTGTTGATGTGAAAAATTCTTAGTTGCTCTGTGGTTCGGAGCCCACCTTGAACTGCAGGTCCCCTTACAGCTCTCTGCGTAATCAGTGCATTGAAGGACAATCGCTTATCACCTCCAACAGCACCACGGCTAGTGAAGAGTTGAAACATAATGGTTGGACTGTCAGGAGACCCGTCTGGATTCGTGCAGTCACCTGATGGTAGTCTTCCAATTTGACCCAACTTTAGCGAATTGGCCGTCATTGTGGTCAAGATGATACGAAAAGATTAGGACAACGCAAAAAGTCACCAAGCAGAGTAGCTTCGTCCTGGTCGGTAATCTAATCTGGGAACCTACAATCTAGAGGCAGCACCTTTCAGCTCGTAATTGGTCATAGTTGGCTTTAGGCGACTTAGTTGTATACTCTAACAGAAAACCGTACCATGACCATGAGAAATGTCCGCCCCCGGTAGCTGCGTTTAGAAGGCTGGAACTGACAAAAATAACAAGGCAGTGAAGGATTTTGCGATGTCGCTGTTCTTGACTGCTCTTATGTCCACGTAATTTACCCTGGAAGGAACACACTTCGAGGATTTACTGTATAATCAATTTGGGTCTGGGAAATGATGATGAGAAACCTCAGGCTGCAGAAGAAGAAAATGTGCCATGCTGGACTGCCACCACTTGAAGGTGACACTGAAGGTGCTACTGCTAAAGACTCATTCTTTGAATGCTGTAATTTATGCCTGCAATTATCTGTCACCTTATTCATGTCATTTCATTGTAGCCATTTTTGTTACTGTTCTTGTGGAATAAAAAAAAATTGCCATGAAGAAAAAGTGGACAGCGCGACAGACTGTCACTCCTAAGGGCCAGGGTTCGATTCCCGGCTGGGTCGGAGATTTTCTCCGGTCAGGGACAGGGTGTTGTTGTCCTAATCATCATCATTTCATCCCCATCGACGCGCAAGTTGCCGAAGTGGCGACAAATCGAAATCCTTGCACCAGGTGAGCGGTCTACCCGACGGGAGGCCCTCGTCACACGCCATTATTATTATACCATGAGAACTGGGTTTACAACTTTGATGCTCTTGTTCTTTTTTATACAAGGCGGAGAAAAATTGTGTCACGAAAATTTAACCCTGGCTAGCTGATGCCAGTAGGAACCAAAATTACTAACGTTGTGTAGGTCGACAACGCACTGTTTTTAAACTACGGAAACTTGGCGCCACGCGCTCCGATTAGCCGCGGGATTGCCCTGTTCCCGGGTGCTCTGAACAACGCATGACCGCGAATGTTTTCCCTGTCGGAGATCGCGATGTATCCAGGGCAGCCCGCACGCTCGGTGGTAGCGCGTCAGCTTTTCACTCTGGGGACCTGGGAGCGAATCCACCTGGGTCCCGACACATCCATTGTAGTTTCATGATAAGACGTACCGGGAACAAACCCGTCAATAGAATGAGATTTTCACTCTGCAGCGGAGTGTGCGCTGATACGAAACTTCCTGGCAGATTAAAACTGTGTGCCGGACCGAGACTCGAACTCGGGAACTTTGCCTTTCTCGGGCAAGTGCTCCACCAACTGAGCTACCCAAGCACAACTCACGACCCGTCCTCACAGTTTTAAACTGCCAGGAAGTTTCATATCAGCGCACACTCCGCTGCAGAGTGAACATCTCCTTCTGGAAACATCCCCCAGGCTGTGGCTGAGCCACGTCTCCGCAATATCCTTTCTTCCAGGACTGCTGGTTCTGCTAGGTGTGCAGGAGAGCTTCTGCGAAGTTTGGAAGGTAAGAGACGAGGTACTGGCGGAATTAAAGCTGTGAGGACGGGTCGTGAGTCGTGCTTGGGTGGCTCAGTTGGTACAGCACTTGCCCGCGAAAGGCAAAGGTCCCGAGTTCGAGTCTCGGTCCCGCACATAGTTTTAATCTGCCAGGAAGTTTCAAACCCGTCAGAAGCTGTTAGTTCGCGTACAGAAAGTCTTTTACAAATTCTGTCGGCCCTGAAAAGGGCCTTTTTCGTATGTAGGACATTGTTTACTTAAAGCAGGTACTCGAACTGGCGCCCCTCTCACGCGACACAAGCTTGGTAAAGTCGAACGTTGTTCTGACGAACTCTTTCAAAGATTCCTGCCATTGCCTGATGTGATTAGCGGCATGTTAAATGCGATACATTAATTCCTCTTGAAGATAACGGGGGCCATGTCCTACGAGCACCTTCGCCAGTTACCCGACCATCGAAGAGTTCATTTAAATATCCGCGCACAGCACATGCACTGGCGCCCATTCATGGTGCAACCACATGCGTAGCCGTATGTCTAGGGGAACATCTTCCGGCAGGCCACGTAGAATTTCTTGCAAAAAGTGAAGGTAATTTGTCCCAGTAAGTCGAGGAGGTAGATGGACCGGCCTAATTAGATGGTCACCCACAATGGCTGCCCAAATATTGAGCGAAAATCGTTCCTGGTGTCCACGGACGTACATGAGGTGAGGATTTCCCCTTGCCCAGTAATGAACTTTTCGAGTATTGTAAAGGTCATCCTGATGGAAGGTGCACTCGTCGGTAAACAACACAATGCCGGGAAAGTTGGGATCTCGAGCAACACGTCGCAGAAACCACTGGCAAAACGCTAGCCTATGTCCATAGTCCGCCACAGGGTTTAGATCTTGGACAGGGTGGAAAGTAAATGGATGCTGGCCGTCATCCCTCAAAACCTCCCATGTCGTACTGAACTCCTCGAGTACTTGTGGTAGGTGCTTCCTAGAAGCGCTCGAGAACGGTCTCTTGAAATCCAGCATCCCGTCGTGTTCGAGGTCTTCCAGCATCACCATGATATCACGCTAACGACCCAGTTTCGCCAAGTCGCCGGTGAAATGCTGTAAACGTTTGCGAGTGTGGGTGGCGTCTTACTAGGTACCTTTCCTCATTCAACCGTCGAGCTTCAAACGCATTACAGTCGGCTAGCCCATAAACAAAAACCATATCTCGTTGCTCTTCAAACGAATACTGTGCCGCCATGTTTACTGTATAACTAAATCGCAGGTGACGTGTGAATTTCTCTGACGTGAGGTGGAGACAAACAGCAAGACCTGTTCGACACGTGTGCGCATCATGTTGGGGCAGTGGCGGGGCGAGGGACGTTTGTATGTGTGAACCGACAAGCGACGAACGGCAACAGGGCAATCTCACGTCCAATATGAGCGCGTGGCGCCAAGTTTCCGTAGTTTAAAAATGGTGCGTTGTCGACCTATACTACATTAATAATTTTGGTTCCTGCTGGCATTAGCTATCCGGGGTTAAAATTTCGTACCACAATTTTTCTCCACCCTGTATGTACTTAATAGATCTCTGTCTTCTAAGAGCCGTAGGTTAGCACTAATAATTCCACAAAACTACATTTAATCTATTTTACACAGCGGTAATGGTTGTTGGAGTTTCATCAGTAACAAGCTATAAATCAATTGAAACAGTGTCAGTCCTTCCACGATGAGCGATGTTTCTCGTTAGATTTTCACTCGTAGTTATTGTTCCATCGCCTAATGATTGAAATGTCGTAGTGATATGTTAACAGTGATTAAATTTTTGCAGCCAACGCTGAAAGGTAAAAATCAGTTCACACCATTTTTTTCCTCGCGGGATTAGCCGATCGGTCTCAGGCGCTACAGTCATGGGCTGTGCGGCTGTTCCCGGCGGAGGTTCGAATCCTCCCTCGGGTATGAGTATGTTTGTTTGTCCTTAGGATAATTTAGGTTAAGTAGTGTGTAAGCTTAGGGACTGATGACTTAGCAGTTAAGTCCCATAAGATTTCACACACATTTGAACATTTTTAACACCATTTTGTCATATTCACTATTTAAAGTTACGTGATGTGCATGGAGATTAGATGTTTTTAAACTGCACTGTAAGAGTGACTTTAAATGATCCACTTCGAATGTTGTGTAATATTAGGCTTCAATAGGCAACTAAAAACACTGGTTAAGTAGTAGTTTCCATTATGTTTTCTAATGCGTTTGTAAGTTTTTGATAATCAGTAAAATGTGTTTTTCTCCTTCGAAGGTGACATTTTTACTTTCAGCTACCTTGATTTCGAATACATATTATTCGGTTTCAGATGCCAACAAATACTCTTAAAAAAATATGTAATGTGTTGAAACTCATGTAGATGTGTATAATACTTGGCAGCTATTAAGCTATAGGTCATTCATGAAAACTGCCTGAACCCATGAAGAAAACCATTCGCCTTAATTGGGCCGATGACTCATGTTTTTATTTTTCCAACATTTCGTTAACAGTGAATATTTATAAGGTCTGTGTCTATTAAAGTGAAATGCAAAAGATAGTCTTCAAGTAATGCTGAAAATAAATTATTTATTACAATATCGGATGATTTTCTTACACATTCTCTTTATGTGGTCCATCGATAACAACCTCACCCTATGTCATGCCCCTTGGAAGAGGTGAGCATTTGCTGCGAGAACGGTGCGGTGGCTGTGAATGTCTTGTTACTGGATGCATTAATTCACCAGTGCTCCTAGTTTGCAGAAGTCGGGCCAGCCTCCCTCCAATTTGCCTTCTGCCTCTATCCAATGGCTGGCTGTAACAGGACCTGCCGCGAGAAGTTCGACCGCAGCTCTGCCCTTCCGAAACTACTTCTGTTTGCTCGGGAGTTACGGTCAGCGTAAGAGCTTCATTTTGGAGTAGAAAACTACCGATTAGTCGAATCTGACCGACTTACTACGTTGCAAATACCGAATTTCTTTTTAAAGAATTGTACTGCTATGTTGGGCCACAGTCTTTAGAATTATATAAAGGGAGACGTGGTTTGTACTGAGCTGTATTTTATCAGCTGCGCTCTCAACTGATTTCAACCTCCCATCATTATCAAGTATATGTGGATAAGCATCACATGATGCATCACAGAATATGTAGCATGTTATTACAATTTCTGTACCGTAAGTGAGAGCACATACTACGTAGTCCATACCCCATATTACGCGTGAATGACAGCATATTGCTACATCTGCATGAACACTTGATAGTACATGTAAGTTGCAGCAATTCGATATTAGTTCACGTATGAAATAGAAAAGCTAACAAGAAATATAAACAATACAGCCCACTACGAAACCATGCTCTCCTACATAACATTTTTGCAATGTTGCTAGCGAGGAGCCGGGAGTGGTAAGGCGTCAGGTTCCAAAAAATAACATTTGAAGTTATATAGGACTTATTTTCTCCTGGCCATTCCAGACTGTGTCACCATGTAAAAAGATGGGAGGGTGCTTGTAAGATAGAAAATGTATGCTGGCGGAACTAATGTAGCAACACTTATGTTTTAAGCAGTGGATAACGCAATGAACATTTAAATTTAGGCAACGAATAACGCAATCAACATTTAACTAACGAATCTAAACAAGGACGTTTCGGAGATTTGTAAGACCAAACACCTCGGTTTCCAGTAGATTTACTAATCAGCAAAGCAGATGGCTTGGTAGATACAAAGCATGTACCCTCACACAAATAAAAAGTTTTCCAGTCGTTTAAAGCAAAACTGTAGCATATTAATACAAGGAAGCTATTACCTTCTTAGTTTGCATGAATGACAACAATACCGCACGCAACCCACATCCTTCTGAATCTACTTACTGCCTGCATCTCTCTGCCTCCCTCTACGATTTTTACCCCCCAGACTTCCCTCAAGTACCAATCTTGTGATCCCTTGATGTCTCAGAATGTGTCCTATCATCCTATCCCTTCTTTATATGAAGTTGTATCGCACATTTCCTGTCCCCCCTGTTCTAAGCGGTACCTCCTCATTAGTTAACTGATTTACACATCCAGTCCTCAACATTCTTCAGTAGAACCGCATTTCGAAAGCTTTTTCCTTTTTTCTGAACTTCTCATCATCTATGTTTGACATTCATACGTGGCTACACTCCAGAGAAATACCTTCAGGAAAGACTGGGTAACACTTAAATCAATATTCTATGTTCAGAAATTTCTTTTCTTCAGAAACGCTTTCCCTGCCATTGCTACACTACGTTTTATATCCTCTCTGCCTCGGCCGTCATCAAGTATTAAGCTGCGTTGACGCCTCCTGTAGTTACCCACTGGCACATCCCACATCAGCGAAATTGTAATGTCCTTTTTTTATGCCCAGCCAGTATTCTTCACTTCGTCAATACACATGAAAGCTGTTACTGCAGTCAATATTTGTTGAAAATGTCGGCTCTTTGCGCAAATTCGAGTCTATATTCTGCGTTACACTTTCACAATCTTTTTCGTTAATAAGTTTAGATTGAAATTATTACTATCGGCTAGCTGTCACCAACAATGCTCATTAATAGTTACTAGGCGGCAGATTCGCGTTTCAAAATGAATTGATATCTTTGATTAACGTACACACGTACACACGATTCATTTAACACAGCATGATGTTTTGTCCATTGAAAATTATTCGATATAATATTAATCTGGAATAATCTATTATTATTATTATTATTATTATTATTGTCCAGAGATAATCCAATACACGGTCAACTTCTCGTAATACTCTATTCGAAGTCGTAGGACATATAGTTTTTCCTTAACTCGGGTGTTATTACCACAGTTTCTTTGATATGATTCACTACCAGGGATGGTCACACTTTAGTTCGGTAGTAGATGTCGAAAGAGGGTCTATAATCGAAAGTCAATTGTGATGCTATGTTTGAATAGCAGCTTTGACAACGACGGAAGTTCTTAAATTTGAATTAATAATATCGAGCTTTTATCGACTGAGATGTACGTTGGAGGTTAGCGTTATATCAGTTCTGTCAGTTTTCGAGCTTTTGACAATAAATTAAACGAACAGAAATTTACTTTTAACTACCCCGGCTTCCATTGAAGTTAGCTGCTTCACGCAGTGGCCCATGAACTTAAGAGACGCGAATACTCGGGACTCAAACGCTGAAGACTCGGACATTAAACTGTCGAACACAAAGACTACCACATGCTAAAGACTCCCAGATGCTAAAGACGTAAACAATACATGCGTTTGTTTTATATAGTAGCTGTGGAATAAAAGTGACCTTTCGTTAGACACTCATTGAATAAAGGCCCTTGCTACCTTGCATATAACACTGTTCCATTGGATCTATATTACTTTATTTTATTTTCTCTACTTAAAAACGGGAATTCGTGGTTTTATATGAAATATCAACTACCAGTTTCAAAAGATTTTGTTTAAAAAAAGACCAAATATGTAACGAGGGTTTACACAGCCCCCAAACGATATTTTAATCAAGTTGTCATCGTTCAGGCAACCGCGAGATATGCTAACATTACACCTATTCAGATTTTCTCTTAAAGGGTCGGAGTTCTTCTTTAACTATATTTGACTTTGATTTATGATGTGGTAATTTTAGTTTCTTTTTTATGGATCAGGGTTTTTCATCATTGCTTGAGACCCTTTTTTTATTTTTTTGCTTCTTTGTTCATCTTTCCTTTTTATGATCGAGCGACAGCAAGTTACATTTACATGTATGAATGGGTGACACGACATGATTATAAAAATTGTACAATAGGTTTTTTTACGTGTTCTCATATACTCAGAGCCGGCCGTTGTGGCCGAGCGGTTCTAGGTGCTACAGTCTGGAACCACGCGACCGCTACGGTCGCAGGTTCGAATCCTGCCTCGGGAATGGATGTGAGTGATGTCGTTAGGCTAGTTAGGTTTAAGTAGTTCTAAGTTCTAGGGGACTGATGACCTCCTGGGTGTTGTGTGACGTCCTTAGGGTAGTTAGATTTAAGTAGTTCTAAGTTCTAGGGGACTGATGACCATAGATGTTAAGTCCCATAGTGTTCAGAGCCATTTGAACCATTTGACTGATGACCTCAGAAGTTAAGTCCCATAGTGCTCAGAGCCATTTGAACCATATACTAAGATTCTTCATTATGGAATAGCTTAAGTTGACTAAATCTCAGATAGTTTCATTTTTTCTAACACTAATTAAATATTTCAATCATTTAAATCTAGATTGAATAAGTCAGTTTAAGTTAGCTATAAATTTCATTTTATATACAAAACACAACTTAAATATTGCTATTACGTCTATTACGGAATAGGTCAGTTTACACGAATTACCCATTCCAATCATGTATAATCTTAATTATTTTATTAACAGTCTTGGGACGTGATTATAGTCTTGTATGTTGTTTATCCCGGCGAGGTCTGCGATGTCCATTCACCTCGTCGCCCCTGTGCGGCTGCACGAAATGATCGTTTGCGTTCTGCAGGCCATCTGTACGGATGCATCAGTGGGGTACAGGGAATATGCGTAATCGACGTCATCTTTTGTCTCGCAGCCTCTTCAATGGCTAAGCAACAAAAATTTTTCATTGATGGACTCGTGTTGCTTTACTTGTAGCTTGCAACGTGATCATAATTGTTGTGCTGCCTCTTCAATCGTTTGTAACACAACGTTTTCATTATTTGACTCATATTGCCTCCTCTTATAGCTTTCAGCATGCCCGTCGTAACAACAGATCTCCTTGCCTCCCACATCGCGTAGCTTCTCGGATGATTACGCCATACGACGTGTGATTTTAGATTTTTCGCTCTCTTCAATTTCAATTCACCGATTCTTCGTCTCTGTCGTCAAGCTTCGTAGCGCTTTATTCGGATTTCCTGCAGCTCCAGGTAATCTTTTTCATATGATTTATACCGATGCTGCTTGTAGACGTCTTGACTAGATTGACGATCGAACTTCCGGTTGAAATCAACGGACACCTCGATTCTTGTATAATGTCATCCAGTGATGAACTACAGGTGAATGGTTCTTGTTTGCTTGTTCTCGCTTCGTCTCTAGGTTGCAAGGCGAGCGAACTCCTGATGTCAACGCCCTCCACCTACGCGATGGAGCGACTCATAGCTCGCAGTTACCGTTGCTGCAGATGTGCAGCCAAAAGATGACTCGCCCCATCAGATAACAGCAGCAGTCTCTCAGGTTGTTTGGGCTGCGGCCTCAGCGACGGGTAAGATGTCTCCACACATGCTCCAGAATGACGAATAAAGAACATACACATATAAAAATAGAATAATATATAAACATAATAAGACACGAAAAATCACAGAACAGACACTTACAGGAACAACTGCCAAAGTGAAATTCATGGGCGAAGTATCAGAACCCTTCGAAATCAAATCTGGAAACCGACAGGGGGATGAACTATCCCCAATCCTTTTCAATATTGTTCTAGAAAAGATAATCAGGGAATGGGAACCTCACGTAAAGGGTATCCAAATTGGTATCAAGAAAGAGAACCGAATTAAAGTCAAGTGCCTTGCTTTCGCTGACGATATTGCAATTACCACCAATAACAGAACAGAAGCGATTCACGCAGTGGAAAAACTACATGAAATTTCACAAAAAACCGGACTACAGATATCTTATGAAAAAACCCAATATATGGAAAGGCAGCCAGAAAATAAATCCCCTTTAATAACAAAATATGGTAAAAGTGCACAAGTCTGCCATTTTAAATACCTCGGTGAAACTATACAGTCCTCAGGATTAAACCGAATTGCCAATGAACAAAGAATCACCAAGCTCCAGAAAGCCTACAAGCTAACATGGACGCATTACAACAAGAAGTGCATTTCGACAGACGCAAAATTAAGGCACTATACAACAGTGATTCTTCCAGAAGCAATCTATGCAGCTGAGACAATGGTGATTGATGGTCATTTTAAAATTAAGGAAATAGAAAAGCAGGAAAGAAAAATTCTCAGGAAGATTTACGGTCCAATCAACAAAAATGGCATTTGGATGAAGAGACCACAAAACGAGCTCTATAGAAAGATCAACTTAGTAACAGATGAAATCAGAAAGCGCCGAGCCAAATTTTATACACACATCTACAGGATGGAAGACTCCAGAACAGCAAAGAAATTATTCAATATTATAACAAGGAGTAAATGTGTCACGGAATGGCTGAAAGAAGTACAGAGGGATCTACAGCAGATCAACATAAAAAATCTCGAAGATCGCACCGAGTGCCGGCATAAAATCACAAGTGTGAAGTTTGGGGAAAGAACATCGCGTCAACCTGGTAAAAAATGGACAGAGGACCGGAAGAAGGAGCATTCTGAGAGGATGAGGAGGTTTTGGGAAGCAAAGAAGAAAAACATCCGAAGATGAAATTATGAATTCAAGTTCAATCGCTCTCCTAAAGGGGAACAATCGTTATAATAATAAAAACATAATGTCCACTAATGTCACTCATTAAATTTCATCCCCAGCAATCAGTGTCCTTGTTCACTAATGTATGCAATCTTTTAGTGTTTCTAATAATTCATAGCATTTATTTTCCCACTAGTGTTGCAAGACGTCACTTGGTTTAATCATAAATATATTTTCCAGTGATGGTAAATGTAATTACTTCTCATAAAGAAAAGTATTATCTTCTCAATAACCTGCAAATGGTGAGCTACACACTTAATTTTTATATACGAAATCAGTGAATTCACTCATGGCGCTTTTCTTGCCTGTCTGCGGTCACTTTGAGAACTCAAATTACCAATGAAACTAACTAATTTAATAAGACGGAACATCACCACAATCAAATAAAAACACTTAATAGTTGATGGAGTTTGAACGAGAACAGTGGCGTAATTTAAGATTACAAAAATAGTGATAAGTTTTTATTTTTCCTTTTATAACTGCAACGAGCTGATAAATCTTACAAAAAAAGAGAACACAAATCGTAAAGGGACTGTGTTTGATTGGTAAAGCATCCACTGGGCTGCAAGCTATACCAATCGTCCCCTGGATTGATCCCTTTTACAACGCAATCTGACATGAATCCACTGTAAGTCCCAGTTTTATTCAAATGGAATCAATTACTACCAAGTACACCACAAAGTATCGTTCACTAGAGAACAGAGAGCAGTCAGTATCATTTAACAACCATGGACTCGTGCAGCAATAATCTGCACTATCACCTTGATTCAGGCAGCAGCAGAAAACGTGGCAGCTTAATGTTCTGCAGCGTCCACGAAAATTTTCAAACTACGCAGACGCGTGCTGATTATTACAACGAGGGAAACGTCCCTGTCAGAGCCCTAAAATCCCGGCGATTTCAGTGTGAGGTGCTCACGTTTGCTGGTCTGTCCAAGCTAATCTGATTCACATGCACGACGGTGCATGCTGCAATTGTCAAACGTCAGATGGCCGACTCAGAATGAGTAAGTTCACCCTCGTGACACACGGTATGTCTGAACTGGATATGCAGTTCCCCTTTCCATACAGCTGGAAACTGCCACTGGCTGTTAGTCCACCACAAGCTGTAGACCAACAGTCTCGCCGATCATGGAAAGACCTGAAGATCTCTACCACGGGAGGACCAGTAGACGAAAATGGCAAAGAGTCACAACCACTTTCCACTAAGCCTCAGTATGGGTGACGAATTAGTAAACCCGAAACCGCCTTCACACTGTACAAACCAATCAAAGTATCCTTTACTCATTTAATCTCCCATCTTACTGTTCTGTTGGGCTGGTAGCCAAGCCAGACACAGCACCGGGTTTCCACGCTGGGGGTGTAAGACTCTGCTTTGCATAGCCTAAGAGGAGCTAATAAGCGACCCAAAATCTCTTTTGTCTGAAAAAAGATTTTACAATGTAGAGGCCTCTTTCTCACGGTAAGGAGTGAAATATTTCAAAAGAAACGTCTACCTAGAGAGGACGACAGCTCATTTATGGAGTGATTTAATCTCCCCAGGCCAACCAATTCCAATAATAAATGAAAAGCACCAGTTTGCTTTTGTTCTACAATATTATTTTTATTGCTAACCGGTTTTCGGCTGACAAGGCCATCTTCAGACATTTGTGCTTTTCATTTATTATTATAATGTTGTTCTACCAAGAACCGACGGAAGATTCTGTTAATACAACCAATTCCAATTTCTGAAAGAATGCTGCTAAGCTTCCCAGACAATTGCGCCCATGAAATACATGTTTTTGGCGCTCGCTAAAAGAACCGGGCGACTTCCTGGCATCAGGAGAGTTACAGTCTTGCCTCCACTAAACAAATGTGCTCTGTACAAATTGTCTCAGTTTCTAACATGAGAATGCTTAGTTTTATTATCTTCCCACCATTTGCACAAAAGCTCAATTTACAGCGGTCTCTGTCAAATGGCTTCCTCCACCCACATTCTGCCAACTGGCCACCTTTGCGATCGTCTGTCGCCTGGCCCAGGTAAAATGTTTTGCGAATTGACATTGTCTGCCCTGGCATGAACTATTTCTGCAGGTGCAATCCATGGAGTGCTGCTTCTCGGAACCACTCTCACAGCCATGTAGCTGGATTCGGCATTTATGGCCCACAGTCCATCTCTCCCCCAGTTCTCTGTCACCTCCACTATGGCCCCTTGGGTACAAGTCCTCTACAGGCTATATATGCAGTCATATGAACATTCTGCCCACAATTTCCTCATGTAAAAAAGTACTGGGGAACACTGAGATCATGACCTAAAAGAAATATATCAATCTGACTGACAGTGTTGTTGAAGTGGGATAGTGGCATACCACTTCTCAGTAACTCCACATTATCCAATAATTTCTGAGTAGAGTGTCACAGTTAAGAGGTTAGTGTGACATGGGGCAGAAGAAATTACGAGACTAAATTTGTCTTTGAGAATGACGTGCCAGTCAACTAAAAATCCGTAAAGGAGTATTCTGTCTTGACCTCACTCAACTAGGTATCGTACACACACTCTGCTGCAGACCTGCAAGAGTTTTGTGATTTTCTGGGAGTCAGAATTGTTCCTGTTGACCCTCAGGGCATGACATACATCACTGACTGTAAATCCCATGTCTAAACGGTTAAAAGGTTATCCAGACATTTAACTAACGCATTCACACTGAAGCTGAGGTAAGACATGATTGGTTTCCCTAACCACACTACAGTATCGTCGAACACTGAGCATTCTCTACCTCAGAAATTTTTTTACCCCTGCCCAAGCATTCACAAAGATTCAATCTTCCATAGAGACAGTAACGTGACAAATTCTATTCAAGAAGTCAGCAAATCTAGTCCTTTTTGTACAACAGAGCGATTGGCGTTAACAAAAAGTAAACAGAATTTAAATGATATATGTAACCTAGTCAAACTTCACACAAATGACAAAGATAAAATAAAAATATGAGTCAGTTTTAAAGGTGGTTCGAATATTAGACTATTTTTTGTGTGTGATCTTTTGTAAATCTTAGATTTTAGATAAGAGTGACCTTGTACCCCTGTACACGTCAAAAAGTGGTGCTGTCCTTCATGAAAAACATAGTACGAAAGAAAAGTTACAAGATTACCCTTAGCCTAATAAAATAAATATGGCAAGGCACACAGAAATAAGAATTAAAACACAGATATATTTGAAGTCTCCTATTGCTCCCTTCTCAAAGGTCTTTAGGGAGTCCAAAAATTAACTTTAACATTAGACAGAGAAATGAACACAGCACTAGAATCAAGAAGTGTGTTGTCAGAGGCAGGACCTGCCTCCAGTCTATGGCAGCAACAGGTAGGCATCTGGACTATTGACACACCAGAGATGGGGCAACAGATGACAAACGGTTGCTCTTGCTGAAGACAGTCCTCCAGCAGCAGTTGTCAGTGCTGTGGCAAGTGTCTGGAGACATCAATCACTTGTTCCAGTTCTCTCCAGTCCTCCTTTCTGGTCAGCAGTGGCGTTACTTTCAGGTCGGATCGCTCAAGACTCTTCCGTCAGACAATGGTGGTACCAGGTGGTCGCGTGACGTCAGGAATGAGCCTCCGTTACCTGCTCCAGGCAAGGCACCCCCGCGGATGTTCCTCTCTCCACTGGCATTAGTGCACCGGACGAGCAGGACTGTCTGCGTCTCAATCCTTTGAGCTACCCCAATGCCATCACGGCTACCGGCTGCCTGCCCTGTCGCCTCATGGTGGGAGAACACGTTGGCTGTAGCTGACAGCTGCTGATGTGGCAATGTGGTCACATCATGTCATCTGGTCTCTAGCCCGGCGACGTTGGCCTGGTGTGACGTCATGCCGACTGCCACACCCAACGTACTATGGCACCAGGCAGCCCCGCCAGTAATCCTGCACTATCGGCGCCTGCGCTGCGCCAAGCCATGATCAACGATGGTCTGCTATTCGCTGGCTGTTTGGAACACCTTAGTATTCTGCACAGTCCTTAGCGCATGTTTTTGTGCTGTGTTTTTACAGTGAATGTTTACAAAAACACACATATAGAAAATAATAACAAAAATATGGACTGATGGTCATTAAACTTTACAATATTATTAACGGAAAAAAGTAAGTCGCTGCTTTGTTGCATTTAAATAATGTTCTATCTTCTTCCTGGCAGATAAAAAATGTGTGCCGGACCGAGACTCGAACTCGGGACCTTTGCCTTTCGCGGGCAAGTGCTCTACCAACTGAGCTACCCAAGTACGACTCACGCCCCGTCCTCACAGCTTTAATTTTGCCAGTACCTCGTCTCCTACCTTTACAGAAGCTCTCCTGCGAACAGAAAGTTTCGTATCAGCGCACACTCCGCTGCAGAGTGAAAATCTCATTCTGGAATCTTTTTCTAGTTGAGAAGCCGTGTTGCTGTTGTGTATGTCAGTATTATGTTGCTTTCCCAACACCATTCATTCACCCCGATGGGCTAAGCTGGCGCACCCTGCACATTCATGCTTCAAGCACTCCCACACCAAGCGACACTTACTTCTAATTATTCTACCCACTACCAAGTTTAACAACCTCTAACCCTTTGTACTTCACGCTAATTTGGACTTTGATATTTTACTGGTGCCATCTTACTGGATGGTGATGCTGATGCAGATATCGGGCATAGAATATGGATCGAATACCACTCACTGCCATCTGTACAATCCTCTGTGTCGTCGACATAGATCAGACATTAGGATGAATTCACCTTTTCCTTTGAAACTGACCAAGAACTCTCAAAAGTCGACTTACAGGTATCATAAATTAACAGCTGCTGAATGACATAAATAATACCACGTCCTTTTATTGATTTTTAGTGCAGAAGGCCTTGTATCTTCCGTTTACATCTGGCCCCATAAGCCATTTCCTTCTTACTCATGTAAAAATGTACTACGGTGACTCGCATTGCACGTGATCGTCCCCAGAAATACAAAACATTGCCGAAGATGCATTTCTAGCGCTGGCGATCCACAATCGAAGTACCACATGGCAAACATCATCGCACTACTGGCGATAATCCATAAGCGATAACCAGGTACCATCAGTGGAAAATATCGCACCATAGGCGATTATCCATAAGTGTAACCACACTCGAAAACTACCAGTGACAACACATCGCCCCACTGGCGATAAACCTAATCGAACCACAGCGAGAAAAATTACCAAACTCGAACGTCAACACACCTCTGGAGTGGAGAACCTATGTTCATCTCTTAAGAACCCCCATCCGTAATGGTGGCGTGATCCAAATCACGCCAAGATCCATTAACGGATCACAAATCAACTTCTGTGGCACCACTATCGCCTCTTTACTCCGAATGGTGGAACAGACCGTGCATATGCCCCACCAGCAATGCACATAATCTCAACGGACGAAACCAAATCATTCATTCATGTCAAGATGAATTCTGAGAAGAGTTGTGCCTCCAACAGTTGTGCAACTACTTCTGAACCAAAAACGCAATTTTCACGTTGTTCTAACACATACCTTCGCTGTGGTGTGACAAGCTACTAATATAGCAATTTGAAGTCTTGAACCAACGAGTTTTGTCATAAACCCGAGATGTTTCCGCCGAGAACTCGGCACATTCCTACCCACGAAATAACTTTCTATCTGAGAAACATAGGCAGATACCAGTGCGTCACAAATTTGCAGTGAATTATCAAAGTGAAAATACTGGACAGAAAACAATAAACGCCAAACTCTTATCCGCTAATAACACACATCAAAAAAAGTTTCGCGTCACCCCAGTTACCAAAACTCCTGAAGACAGACGTTGACTGTGGATAGTGTATCACAGATACAGTCCCTTTGCCTGTTCAGAGATGTCACTAAGCCCGCCCAAAGATGTAAACAACCATGCATGAGCAGCGCCTATTAGACGGAGGGGTGTCCGCCAGCCGATCAGTTCCAGTCATTCCACTAGGAAGGAGGCACAGGGCTTGTGTTGTCTGTAGTTCAACGATGTCTAGACGGTCAATACCGCGATTCGATGGTGTCTGCATTGTTGCTTTGTGCCGGAAGGGCTCTCAACAAGGAAAATGTCCATTCGTCTCGGAGTGAACCAAAGCGATGTTGTTCGGACGTGGGGGAGATACAGAGAGACAGGAACTGTCGATGACATGCCTCGCCCAGGCCGCCCAAGGGCTACTATTGCAGTGGAAGACCTCCACCTATGAATTATGGCTCGGAGGAATCCTGACAGCAACGCCACCATGTTGAACAATGCTTTTAGTGCAGCCACAGGACGTCGTATTACGACTCAAACTGTGCGCAGTAGGCTTCATGAAGCGCAACTTCACTCCCGACGTCCATGGCGAGGTCCTTATTTGCAACCACGACACCATGCAGCGCGTTACAGGTGGGCCCAACAACATGCCGAATGGACCGCTCAGGATTGGCATCACGTTCTCTTCACCAATGAGTGTCGCACGTGCCTTCAACCAGACAATCGTCGGAGATTTGTTTGGAGGCAACCCTGTCAGGCTGAACGTCTTAGACACACTGTCCAGCGAGTGCAGCAAGGTGGAGGTTCCCTGCTGCTTTGGGGAGGCATTATGTGTGGCCGACGTACGCCGCTGGTGGTCATGGAAGGCACCGTAACGGCTGTACGATACGTGAATGCCGTCCTTCGACCGATAGTGCAACCATATCGGCAGCATATTGGCGAGGCATTCGTCTTCATGGACCAATATTGGCCCCCCATCGTGCACATCTTGTGAACTACTTGCTTCAAGATAGCGACATTGCTCGACTAGAGTGGCCAGCGTGTTCTCCAGACATGAACCCTATCGGACATGCCGGCGATAGCTCGGAAACGGTTGTTTATGGACGACGTGACCCACCAACCACTTTGAGGGATCAACTCCGGATCGCCATTGAGGAGTGGGACAATTTGAACCAACAGTGCCTTGACGAACTTGTGAATAATATACCACGACGAATGCAGGCATGGGTCAATACAAGAAGAAGTGCTACTGGGTATAAGAGGTACCGTTGTGTACAGCAACCTGGACCACTACCTCTGGCGGTCTCGCTGTATGATGGTACAAAGGGCGTTCAAAAAGTTTTGTACAGTCGTCTCTAATCATTTTTTTTATTTCTTTTTATCTATTTATTTTATTTTTTTATTTTTACTTTATTTGTTTATTTATTTATTTTTTTGCAGAAGGAGTACGAAATGTTTTATGAACATACTTGGAATATTTAGCTATAAGTTGGTATATAAAATTATTTTCTTTTATTTACAGGTGAGCCTTAATGGACCGTGAAATAGATGACAGGTTGTGGCAACAGTCGGTGATGGATTTCCTCTTCAAGACCGGTGATGACTTTGCCACATCGATTCCCAGGAAGTTGCTCCCTGTCTATGGGGAGGACACAGTGGATCGCAGCAGTATCCAGTGGTGGTTGCAGAGGTCTAAAGAAGGTGATTTCTCTCTACTGGACAATCTACGATGCGTTAGACCATCGACGGCAGTGAGTGATATGAATAAGGAGACCATTGATCAAATCATCCAAAATGGCAGATGTGTGACGACAAGACAGCCTGCTGAAATAACTCGTTTGTCATTGGGTAGTGTGGCATGACTGATGCAGTCACTGGGGTACAGAAAAATCTGTGCATGTCTGGTGCCTAGATTATTGACAAGAGATATGGAAACGATGAGGAAGAATGTATGCGAGGGTCTCATTACGACCATTACTGAATAGTGGAAACAGTGCTTTGACGGAGTCATTAACCAGGATGAAACATGGTTGTTTTGTCCGAATCTGAGAGCAAAACCGAATCCATGGAGTGGCGTCATACGGGTTCCCCTCGGAAGAAGAAACCAAGACTTTCTCGAACAATAGGTAGAAAAGAGTTGGCCTCCTTCTTCTGGGATCAGTATGGTGTCATTTTCATTGACTTTTTGGAACCTGGCTCCACAATTAACCGGGACCGTTACTGTTTGTCATTGGACAAGCTGCGACGTGCCATCAAGACCCACACACCACAGCTTCAGGGTCATGGTCAGGGTCAGCTCATCAGACTACACCATGACAATGCCAGACCCCATACAGCCCTTATGACGCAGGAGAAAATCAGGAAAATGGGTTGGAAAATTGTTCCTCATCCTCCCTACAGTCCGTACTTGGCTCCATCTGATTTTTACCCCTATGATCATCTGAAGGCCCACTTGCGCGGCAAAACATTTGGTAGTGAGAAAGACCGTTTCTTCCTGTGTCAGGCAATGGTATAAAAGTCAATCATCAGAATTTTATCGAAGTCCATTTACATCACGCAAAGAACGTCGGGCCAGATCCGTCGCAGCGGATGGAGGTTAATGGAGAAGGCTCAATGTATACGTACATATTCGAAGTATGTTCACAAAAAATTTCATTCTCCTCCTGCAAAGAATAAAAAATTAGAGACGACTGTGCAAAATTTTTGGAACGTCCTTTGTACAACATGCAATGTGTGGTTTTCATGAGCAATAAAAAGGGCGGAAATGATGTTTATGTCGATCTCTGTTCCAGTTTTCTGTACAGGTTCCGGAACTCTCGGAACCGAGGAGATGCAAAACTTTTTTGATGTGTGTATACTAATAAATCACCCAAAAAGTGTAAGTGCAATCAAATAAAGAACAATGCACTAGATTACTACCTAAATGAATCGGTAACAAATGATTCTTAACACTACCGTAATGATATAACTGCACAAGATTTATTCTTTGTTTTGGGGTGAGGCCATAGTGACCGACTGTCAATTTCTACGACAACTTCTGCTGCAGTTTGTGTTTGAGGGGATACTTGATCTGGTTCCCACTACGTCATTCTGGTGATCACGTTGCAGACTTCGTCTATCAATTCCTCCATTATTCCTTGTTTGCCCTGAGTTCCAGACCGGCTGCATGCAGTGGTTAGAATTTTGCAATTTGCGTTTTCGTGGAGATTACCACCACACGTCCCCCGTCTGCATTTATCTTTCCACTGAGGTTCATTACTAAATCTTTGACCCAGACATTGGTTTCTTGTTACCTTGTTTGTATTTGCATTTTGTCGGCCATTATTTCCTCCAGTTGCTCTTTGCGAATTTCGTTCATGATGCCTCATTCGGTTCCTTGTGTTTTGTGCTTCTCTGACAAAGTCTGACTCGCGTAGAGAACGCTTTTGAATGACTCTATTGTGTCATTACATTTGCCAGTGAGCAGTTTCATGTAGCAGTGTCCCATTATCTCCTTGTCACTATATGGTTGGTCCAGACTATAGTTCTTGTTGACAAGCGTCTCGAAAAACTTGACCAGACTGTTGCACCCCGAAGTATCGTATTCCTTACCTAACATAATCTCCTGTTTAATCCTGTCTTGGGTGTCCTGTGACCGCCGGCCGAAGTGGCCGTGCGGTTAAAGGCGCTGCAGTCTGGAACCGCAAGACCGCTACGGTCGCAGGTTCGAATCCTGCCTCGGGCATGGATGTTTGTGATGTCCTTAGGTTAGTTAGGTATAACTAGTTCTAAGTTCTAGGGGACTAATGTCCTCAGCAGTTGAGTCCCATAGTGCTCAGAGCCATTTGAACCATTTTGTCCTGTGACCAGTAAGCGCTTAGGAAAGACTCTCTGAACTCACCGTAACTTCGACAGTGTGGTGCACCGCCACACCTGTGCTCTGCTTGTTGTACCTTCCAAGCATTCACAGACAAATTCCAATTTATATACTAGTGGCCAAGTCTTGGGTAATTCCCTATCATACTGAGCAATCCATCACTGTGAGTGTAATGAATTGTGGTTATCTTCGTAAACTTGAAAATTCTAAATTGTGAGAAAATGTTTTAAGTAGAAATATTCATAGTTCTGCGGCCCTGGACTTTCTCTAAATTCTGGCGAACGCGCGCCCAAAAATTTATGGCCGACCGATCCCTGTACGCTGTTGTGCCCTCGTCCCGTGTCATCAGAGTCATGTAGCAATGTTTCCGTACGCTGAGTTGCGTTAAATTGTGGTCCGGCTCGGTACTTTGTGTACTACACGCCGCCGACTGCTCGCGGTCGGCCGAGCGTCGTACCCCGTTAAGCGAGCGCTTGTTACGTATATCAGCCTGTGCCTTGTATGTGGCTCCAGGTTGGGTTGAAAAATTTTGTCTTCGAAATTCTTGGTAATCAACGAACAGACGTGGTGCTGCTTCTGGCTGAATTTCTACACCAGCGACGCCTTCGCACATTTGTCTCATCTCATCCGCCAGCTCATTATGCTGGGTAGTGAGACGTGTTTGCTCTCTTTGATTTCTAACATTTCTTCCTGTGTCTTTTCAGCTACTCCCTGTCCCTGTATTTTAAGAACGGAAAGAGCGTTCTTGGTGGCGCTGACTTCAAACTTTGACAGCGCTGCCTGATCTCACGCAATTTGGGGATTTTTCCGCGCATCTCATGCTACTGATCTGGCTGTCGTAGCCTAGCGTCTGGACTCAACCGCTACTTCTCGTGTCTCATCTGCCGTTTTCCTATTGTCGTCAACCTTTGGTTTTACGCCTTTAACATTATTCCTGATCTGAATTACGTTTTCGAAAAACTTATTAGCCCTTCTTTGAATTTTCTTAATTTCTTTAATTACTTCCTCCTGTCTCTTTTACTCTTTGTGTTGTCTGTTTTACTCTTTGTGTTGTCGCTTCTGAATTTCCCTAATTTCATTAAGGAGGATCTCCTGTTTTTCGTCTCTTTCCTGCCGTCGTCTCTTCTCTGCCTCTTGCATAAACTGAATGATCGATGCTAACTGCGTACTTCCAGTAACGCCTCCCGGACTAGGCGTACGCGACTCAGCTGCTCTATGGCGCATTCCCCGAGAAATCGGGCAGTTACTTTTCCTGACTGCACGTCTTTCCGTATTTACAGAACCTACGTGACCTGCCACCTCGGCATCATTTCACTTTCATTTCCTGAGTGAATTGAACCCTCATCGTCAGAGTATTCTGCATCTGACATTTGTGTCCCGTTTGCAGAGTGATTTAAATGAACTACTTCCGCCATCCTATCCTATTATCCATCAATGACTGCCTCGTGTTCCATCATGGATGACGTTAGTGCGCATCCTTTCTCCTCTACACACACGAGCTTTGCTTCTCGTAACAATTCCAATCAACTGCTACTTCCGCAAGTTACCGACGCAAATGCATCACGCGCCACAACTCTACTCGGATCTTCTTTCAAATAATGCACACACTTATGCCTAAGCCTACGAAACAAAAGCTAATCTAAAATGTCATACACATCCCCATAAACAAATTAGCTCCACAAAAGCTTGCACAACTCTGTTAGCAACGAGCAACATCGGACAAGAATGGATGCAGAAGTCGCTGCTAAGACACAGTGAGAAACAAAAATAGATGACACTGACAATACATACACACAAATAAAATGACTACAACATACTATAAATTACTGACATACAATCCAAAGCGCCAAAACCGAGACTAAATGTTCACAGTGTAACATAGTCTCACTTTGAAAAAAAAGAACAACATGTACCTGTTCCGCAAGGTAACGCACAAAACACTCATTAGTCAAAATCCTGGCCAAGAGTCACCAATTGCGAACCATCGCTTGTTTTAATCATAAATATATTTCCGTGTGATACTAAATGTTATTATCTTTACATAAAGAAAAGTATTATCTTCTCTATAACCTTCAAATCATGAGGTACACCTTTATTTTTTGTATAGGAAATTAATGAATTTACTCATGGCGCTCTTGTTGCCTATGCCTGTAGTCACTTTCAGAGCTCAGATTAATAATCAAATTATCTAATTTAATAGGACTGAACCGTGAATTGATGCTGTACCCATGTATCGCCACAATCAAATAAAAACACTGGATTGTTGATGGAGTTGAATGAAAACAGTGCCGTAATTTAAGTTTACAAAAATAATAAGTTTTTACTATTCCTTTTATAACGACAACGAGTTGATAAACCTTACAAAAAAATTATAAACACAAATCAGTAAGGGGATGGTGCTTGATTGGTAAAGCATTCATTGGGGTGTGTAATGGTACTTGAATTACGTAACCATTACGGCACCTCACCTCAACCTCTCGATACCAGCAATATTCTACTGTGTTTCTGTAAAATAGTTAACATATTTCTGTGACAACATTCAGATTTGATTTCATTAATGTAGAGGTACTTCGCTACATCGATATGTATACATTGCAATGATATTATTCTTATGTGTATTCTTTCTTTTGTCACTATGATCACTGACGTAGTTTTAACTCTGATTTTTGGGCACGTAAGCGGTTACTAGAGAGTCAAGCTTTGGTCGTCATGTTAAAAAGACGCAAATTGTAGTCAGTTAATGAAATGTGAACTTAAACAGTGAGGAAGATATTTTCAAGTATGTTTTATATTGTGAAGTGATGTTTTGGAACGAGTTACGTGATATTGCAACAAAAGTAATAAAAAAAGAAGTGTAACTTAAATTCAGAGCGCTGATTACTTTCTTACATCATCATTGTCCTAACTTGCAAAAGTTGAATCTTCAAGAATGGTTTATGAAACACATCTACAAAACTTTTGAATATAGCAGAATAACACCTAGGCCTCTTTGCATTCGAGCTTGGAATCATCACTACCTAGATTTTCGACGATTGAGCCATGAGTTTACAACGAGACCAGCGTGGGAAACACGAAAAGATGAGTGCCTAGTTTATCCATCATTTCAAGAAATGACTTTATTAACTGTGCTCTAATGAAAATGCAATATTTAGCAGCGTGAGCAACATTACAATCATAATTAATTTTTGACCTTTGTTGTGGTAGGATTGTTAGAGATGGAAGCTATACAAATACTCCCCTGAATTAATCCCTTTTACAATGTTATCTGACTTGGTTTACATGAATCCCCTGTGAGGCCCAACTCTATCCAAATGGAATCAAGTACAGCCAAGTACACCACAAACTATGGTTCACCAGAGAACAGGGAGCTGTGAATATTATTTGACAACGCTATGCTGGTAAGCAGTACTTCACCCTTTCACCTTGATTCGGGCGGCAGCAAATAACGGCGCGCTGTAGGCGAGGAGCGGCGAGCTGCGGCAGCTCAATGTTCTGACGTGTCCAAGAAAATTTTGAAACTATGGAGACTGGCGATCTGATTATTATACAACTTGGGAAACTTCTCTGTCAGAGCCCTGAAATCCCGGTGACTTTCGTGTGAGGTGCACACGTTTTCTGGTCTGTCCAAGCTAATTTCACCCACAGGCCCGACGGTGCATGCAGGAATTGTCAAATGTCAGATGGCCGACTCAGAATGAGTAAGTTCACCCTCGTGACACACGATATGTCTGAATTGATATGCAGTTCCCCTATCCATACAGCTGGAAACTGTCACTGGCTGTTAGTCCACCACAATCACAGACCACCAGTCTCATCCACTAGGGAAAGACATGAAGTTCTCTACCACGGGAGGACCAGTAGACGGAAAAGGCAGAGAATCACAACCACTTTTCACCAAGCGCCAGTATGGGTGTCGAATTAGCAAACCCGAAACCGCCCTCACATTGTACAAACCAATCAAATCATCCTTTACTCATTTAATCTCCCATCTTGAATGTTCTGTTGGGCTGGTAGCCAAGCCAGACACTGCCCCAGGTTTCCACGTGGGGAGTAAGACTCTGCTTTGCATGTTGTAAGAGGAGCTAATCAGCGACGCAAAATCTCTCTTGTCTAAAAAAAGAAGAATTTAGAGTGAGGAGGCGTCATTCTCACGGTAAGGATGGTTATATTTCGAGAAGGAACGTCTGCCTGTACGGAACCACAGTCCCTCATTTATGGAGTGATCTAATCTTTCCTGGCCAGCCAATTCCAATTTCTGAAAGAAGGCTGATAAGCTTCCTAGACAGTCGTGCCCATGAAATACATGTTTTTGCTGCTCGCTAAAAGAACCTGGCGACTTCCTGGCTTCAGTGGACTTACAGTCTCGCCTCCACTAAACACGTGTACCAGGTGCTCTGTCCATATTGTCTCAGCTTCTGAGAACGCTTAGAGTTTTATGAAATTCCCACCGTTTGCACAAAAGCTCAATTTACAGCAGTCTCTGTCATATGACTTCCTTCCCCACTTTTTGCCAACTGGCCACCTTTGTGACGGAATGTCGCCTGGCCCTGGTAAAATGTTTTGTTCTCTGTCGCCTCCACCACAGCCCCTAGGGTATAAGTTGCTTACAGTTTACACATGCACTTGTATGAACATTCTGCCCACAATTTCCTAATGTAAAAATTCATAAACCACACATACCAAATGTAGTACGGGAGAACACCGAGATTATGACCTAAAATATAAATATTAATCTGACTGACAGGGTTATTATAACGAGAGATTGGCGTGTCACCTCTCAGTGTCAGACACTAACTTTTGTACATGAGATATTTCATTGTTTCACAATTATTGTTAATGCTAAATCGCTTTCATTTCCGCAGGTTCAGCCGAGATTCAGTCCTATTCAGTTCTGGGCACAAGTCTATATAAATAATTGACACTTCGCTGGGCAACGATGACAATTTAATATCAAATAAATGCGATAACACATTGTTCTTGTTCTTAACCTAAGTTTCACTAACAGTTACATGTGAGGCACTCAAAAAATTACAGAACTAAGTATTAACAAACTGCATGGTCATTAACTATTATACTATTAAAAAAAGAATACATTTATATCTCTAAGACTAGAACACTATTAAAACAGTTAGTTGTAATGCTATTCCAATTGCATTACTTCCTATCTTTATTTGTCTCGGCCAAGATCGGCAAAGGTTTAATCCACTCATTAGATTCGCGTACATGTTGTATATTATTTCCGCTCGAGTATGCCTGGTGGATGATTGCTGCATGTTATTGTGAATGTTTTCTGTGACCGAAACGTACTTTATCCACTTGTATTGTTGCGTTGCAGCATAAGTGCTAATGAATCTGTTAAAGTCTCTAAACATACCTTTAACTGGCGACGCTTCTGCATGATATCGTGATTTCAAGACATCCTTTATGTCTAATTTTAACATACACTCCTTCCAAGTCTTGCTGGTGTAATCTGGTGAACTATGATGCATTATTTGACAGAACAGCACTCGGCTTACCAACCTTAGGTGCGTAGTGTTTAATTAGGTGCTTCGGCATAGGCCTAACATTAGTAGAACTGGTTGGGTACATTTTAACGTATTTTGAAAAAGAAGTCAAATGGCAATTACATATTTGAATCTACCTCTTGCACTTGGAAATGATCTAATCACTTCAAAAAATGCTATCACTGAAGGTTCTGATGGAACTATTGGGTGTAGTACTAACTTAGTGCTATAATAAATAGGTTTTACCTTTCGACATAAGGTGCACACGTTAAGAATATGTTGTACTTTTCCATTTCGTATTGAGAAAAGAACAATATTGTCCGATTTTATCGTTACACTTAGTAGCATTAAAATGTTCCCTGGGGTAATGTATATGCCATGCGAATTCAGAGATATATTTTTCAGTCATACACACTTACTTCATTGGTATTCGCTCGATGAAACAAACCCCCCCCCCCTCCCGAATGCAATTTATAACATAAAAATCGATCATCCCTTTCCTCTGTTTTTAACGCACTATTATACGATTCCAGTTCGTATCTTGTTCTTGTAAGATCGATAGATTTTTACACATAAATTAGTATTCCTTTCGGAACGACACCTTTTTCACTAGCATTACCCTAAAATTCTGATTATTTTTAATTATATTGTCTTCATAGGGTAGTCTTTGTGCTAATCAAGATGGTGTATCGGCTACTATAACATCCTTCTCTTAAATGTGTCTAATATCGATCTGATATTCCTATAACAGCAGTGCCCACTTCATTAGCCTTGCAGGTAACAGTTTACAGGTCATTATAAATGTGACAGCCTTATGGTCACAGCATCGTCTGTTTCCCATATACAATATACCTGAATTTATGCATCGCCCACACAACTCCTAAAATTTCGTACTCGGTGGTCGTATAAGCCCTCTCGCACTCGGATAAGATACGGCTAGCAGATGAAATGATATTGATAAGAATGATGCGAGTCCCATAAACAACTTCAATTGTCTCTCATTATGTAGATATAGGAAACTTTAATTGCGTCCAAATTTTAGGCTTCGGTACTATACACACACGTGAAATTAAGTGCCCTACATATTTTAATTTGTTAATTTATTATTATATTTTAATTTATTCCTGCCAAACAAGTTCACTGTGTAGTCGTATTCTTTAAATTTAGTGAGTACTCTTCTTAATAAGTCAATATGCTCTTCGCACCGGGAGGCTTCAGTTAATAAATCGTCAATGTAAGTGGTCATCTCCTCCAACATATCTTCTCCTAGCACGGTATCCAAAGCTGCGATAAAACACCACAGCTTACGTTTAATCCAGAAGGTATTACCTTAAAGTAGTAACTAGTATCTGCAAAGATAAAGGCTGTATATTTCATAGATTCCTTAGAGAACTTGATTCGCCAATATTAGGAGCATAAATCCATCGAAATTAAATAGTTCACACCGCGAAAGCCTTGTACCAATTCTTCGAGATTTTTCGGTTCTTGTTCGTACTGGTTTAATAATTTTATTTACATCCCATGCATCCAATATTAGCCGAATACTGCCAGCAAATTGGGCTACTGCTAGTAAGAGACTACATTATGGTGAATTAGATGGTTCGATAATGCCTCATTCTAACATTTTTCTAATCTCCTTTGTGACGCTTTCCTTCTTGGCCCATTAAATGGAGTAAGAGTTTATAATAAGTTTGATGTTGATAGACACCCACTGGATGAACGTAATCCTAGATCACACCAGGTTTACGACCGAAGACTTCCAAATCTTCCTTCGACAAGCTAGATAATTCATTCTGCTGTACTTCAGTTAACTATTCAGATTCAAGTACTTTATTCTGGATAATGTTTCCAACGTCCGATGAGTTGTCTGTTGGTAAACCACCTAGTACACAATTGTCATTTAAAAATATTATGTTAGTACCTACATAATTGATCTTTTTTCTATTGCAGAATCTGCCGTGCAATTCCAGTTTCCTCACCAAGCTCAAAATAGTAATTCGCGCGTCATTGGCTATGGTGCATATCCCTTCTGTGAGGTCAATTACTGCAAACCTAGGTGCACAGATAATATAGTGTACAAGCTAACAAGAATAGTTTTTCCCCTTGTGCAACGATTTCTAACTGCACCTGAGACTTCAGAGGAACGGAATGAGCACTCAACGCACCTGACAGCGTAGAGTTTTTGCTTAGTATTCAGTTGTTTAAACAGACAAACATGCATCATACTAGAAGTCGCTTCAGTATCGAGAAGTATATTTACAGGTTCGTTATTTATTAAAACTTCGACCATTGCCTGTACCACTTCATTAGGTGTTATTCTCACACCTCTTGCACACGAGATGGAAGAATTTTGTCATGGCTGGCTCTCCCAAAGCTATCAGTAATTCTTACAGAATATCGTCTGCTCACAGGGCCTTGTTCCGACTAAGATCTTTCAGTGTTCTCTGAGCTTGTTCTCGCAGTATCGTATCTTCCCTCTCATCTTCATCTATCTCCTCTTTCCTTTCTTTAGTAGTGCCTTCATCTCCCTTGTACAGACACTCTATAACCTTTTTCCACCTTTCGGCCTTCCCTTCTTCACGTAGGACTGATTTTCGATCCAAGCTCTTGATATTGATGTAGCTGCTTCTCTTTTCCTCAAAAGTCTCTTTAATTGTCCTGTGCGCGGTATTTGTTTTTTCTTTGGTGAAACGTGCAATACTTACATTTTTACTCTAGCTATTGTTGTTTAGCCATTTTTCACTTCCTGTCAGTCTGATTTTTAAGCGTTGGTATTCCCTTTCACATGCTTCATTTGCTAAATTTTTGTATTTTCGTCTTTCATCAGTTAAATTCAATGTCTCTTGCGTTATCCAGGTTTTCTACTAGGCCTCCTCTTCTTACCTATTTGATCCTCTGCTGCCTTCACTATTTCCATCTCTCAAAGCTACCTACTCGTCTTCTATTGTATTCCTTTCCCCTATTCTAGTCAACCGTTTCATAATGCTCCACCTGAACCTCTCAGCAACCTCTTGTTCTTTCAACTTATGCAGATCGCATCTCCATAATTTCCTATCTTTTTCCGGTTTCTTGAGTTTTAATCTGCATCTCAGCAGAAATAAATTGTGGTCAGTCCACATTTGCCCCTAGAAATGTCTTACAACTCAAAATCTGGTTCCTAAATCTCTGTATTAGCATTACATAATCAATCTGTAACCTTCCGGTTTCTCCAGGTCTCTTCCACGTATACAACCTTTTTTAAGACTCTTAAATCTCGTGTTAGCGATAAATACATTACAGTTTGTGCAAAATTCTTCCAGGCGGCTTCCTCTTTCACTCCTTGCGCCGAGTCCATATTCGCCAACCATTTTTCCTTCTCTTCCTTTTCCTACTATCGAATTCCTGTTTCCCAATCACTGTTAAATTTTCATCTTCATTAACTATCTGAATAATTTCTTTTATCTCATCGAATATTTCTTCAATCTCTTCATCATCTGCGGGCTAATTGGCCTATCAACTTATACTATTGTGATAGACGTAAGCTTCTTGTAGACCTTGACTACGATAATGTGTTCACTGTGCTGTTCATAGAAGCTTGCCAGCATTCCTGTTTTCTTATTCATTATCAAACCCACTCCTGCACTCCCCTATTTGATTTTGTATTTATCACCATGTATTCAACTGACGAGGAGTCTGTTCCTCCTGCCACCAAAGTTCACTAATTCCCATCACATCCAACTTCAACCTATCCGTTTCCGTTTTTAAATTTTCTAACCTACCTTTCCATTTAAGGGATCTGACATTTCGTGCTCTGATCCATAGAAAGCCAGTTTTGTTTCTACTGACTCGATGGCCTCCCGATTAAGGAAAAACCAGATCTCACCGCTCCAGATTTAATGGTAAAATGGCCCAGTGGATAGCCCCTCAGAAACTGAACACAGGTCAAGGATGATAACAGGAGGAAGGTGTAATGAATTGTAAAAAAAAGAAGCAAAATAGGAACACCGAAGAGGCCCAGTTCAAGATGTGCAACAGAGTGGTTGTGGGGTCACGGGTTTGTATTGTGAAGCGGTAGACACTTCTTCAGATCTCTCTCATGCCTCATACCCCTTTCTTCACAAGATCATAAACTTCCTGTCCCGTTCTCCTTCTATAGTCTTGGCAGTCGTCATACTACATATTGGTTATAGAATATATGTGTAAGAATATATTACCGCCACAACTAAATGTGATGAATAGTGAGAGCAGGCACGATGCAGCATAGACTGTGAAATATGTTCCAACATAAAATAAAAGAGTCAAAACTTCAAAATTGGATCGCAAGTGTCATAAAAGGTGGTACTTTTGTAGAACAAATATGAACTCCTGGAGATCCCTTCCTTACACCTCACTGTTGCAAACGGACATTGCACCACGACACATGCACAAATTTGAATACAGCGAACGGACATGCCAATGACCGGGCGAACAGTTCATAATTTTGTGAAAAAAAGTGGCACCTTTGAGAACTAAACACAGACTTCCTACGTCGCAACCCCACACCCTGACCCCACAACCACGACGACGAACATCTTGAGCTTGGGTCTTTAACTGTACCCATTTTGCTTCTTTTTCACAGTTCAGTACACCTTCTTCATGTTTTCATGCTTGATCTGTGTTCAGTTTTTGACGAACTATGCACTGGGCCATCTCATCGTTAAATCCAAGAGGGGTGACATGGGGAATTTCCCTAGTGGGTATTCTCCCGCCGGAGATCCGAATGGGGGACTATATTACCAAACAAGACCCAATCATCATTTAACTATACAGAAAAGATGCATGCCCTCGGGAAAAATTACGACTGTAGTTTCCCATTGCTTTCAGCTGTTCGCAGTATCAGCACAGTAAGGTCGTTTTGGTTCATGTTACAAAGCCAGGTCAGCCTGAACTACTGAGAAGGCTGCTGCCCCTCTTCAGGGATCACACGTCTGCCTGCCCTCTCAACAGACACCCCTCCGTTGTTGCTGAACTTGCGGTACGGCTATCTGCATCGTTGAGGCACACAAGCCACCCTACCTTTGGTAAGATCCATGGTCCATGGGTAGCAAATGATATTCTCCGCTGTAAAAATATCTACGAGAACTACGGCGTACTCCTCAGGGAAATACGACATCAGATGTGGGCAGACAGCAAACTACGAAAAACACTTAAATTGAAAATTATGATGGATAAAATATGACCACGCGTAAACGTATTCCTTCGTCGGAGAAAATTCAGTACTGATCGTTAAATAATGACCATATGAGCCAACGGACAAGCTGACAAACACAAGGATAAACATATCAGTCATAAGGACAAGAAACACCCTTCTATTCTATTTCACCAGGAAAGTAATTTTTATTCGAAAACTGGAAATGTGGCTGCGCAAAGGACAAACTATCAAACATTCAGAAATCGAAAAAAATAAAAATTTAATACCGCGTTAAGTGGAAATGCTTCCCTTGAGTTTGCTTGATACATTGGCGGTGAATTTGCGCCACTGATCGATCAAAAGCAACTGGTTTCTTCGTACTACGATCACACATAGTAGTAATTTAATCAGCACAGAAAGTACTTTCCACAAAAGTCACAATTATTTGTGTTGTTGTTGTTGTTGTGGTCTTCAGCCCTGAGACTCTTTGTTGCTGCTCTCCACGCTACTCTATCCTGTGCAAGCTTCTTCATCTCCCAGTACCTACTGCAACCTACATCCTTCTGAATCTGCTTAGTGTATTCATCTCTTGGTCTCCCTCTACGATTTTTACCCTCCAATAATAAACTGGTGATCCCTTGATGCCGCAGAACATGTCCTACCAACCAGTCCCTTCTTCTAGTCAAGTTGTGCCACAAACTCCTCTTCGCCCGAATTCTGTTCAATACCTCCTCATTAGTTATGTGATCTACCCATCTAATCTACAGCATTCTTCTGTAGCACCACATTCGAAAGCTTCTATTCTCTTCTTGTCCAAACTATTTATCGTCCATGTTTCACTTTCATATATGGCTACAATCCATACAAATACTTTCAGAAACGACTTCCTGACCCTTAAATCTATACTCGATCTTAACAAATTTCTCTTCTTCAAAACACTTAAAATTACACCGCAGATGGCTACCGTAATTTCTCACTGACATACAAAAATTGGAACAAAACTGTTAAACAGAACCATAGTTCACTTATAAAATGTTCCAATACTTGTAGCCATGCCATGACAGTGTTACCGAAAGACTACTGTCCTTACCAAATCCTGCGGAAAGAGTGTCGGATAACGGACGCTGAACAGCGATCCCTCTGTGAAAGTGATGTGGAGGGAAGCTACCTAATGAAAAATCCCGTTCCAATAACATGTCGTGTCAATATAGTTAAACGTCTCTGCTTTTCTGATTCCACACCTAAGACGGCAAAATTGTTTACTACATATTTCCGTCACTTTTAAGAAATACACATTCAGATTAAACGCAAGCATACATTCTCGGTTCAATAACAGGATTTGGACACAGGAAAAATGCAGATACACCAAATATAGATGTAACAACTGTGAACAAAGACGTCTCCGTTTCTTGAGGCTTGCTACCGTCGCATACAGGCGAGAGGTAACGAAACACAGAAATACGCTCTAGGACAAAAAAAAAGAAAAGATACACGACGAAGGAATTATCCGACGGGATGAAAATCGGTAGACGTGACGTATATGTACAGACAAACAAATGATTAAAATTTCAGAAAAACTAGATGATTCAAGCAAAAGAAAGAGCTCCACAAATTCAATAGCGCGTTGGTCTACCTCTAGCCCTTATACAAGCAGTTGTTAAAAATTGTTCAAATGGCTCTAAGTACTACGGGGCTTAACATCTGAGGTCATCAGTCCCCTAGACTTAGAACTACTTAAACCTAACTAACATAAGGACATCACACACATCCACGCCCGAGGCAGGATTCGAACCTGCGACTGTAGCAGCAGCGCGGTTCCGGATTGAAGCGCCTAGAACCGCTCGGCCACAGTGGCCGGCAAGCAGTTGTTAGGCTCGGAATTGACTGATAGAGTTGTTGGATGTTGTCCTGAGAGAGAAAGCATTAGATCGTCAAAATCCCGAGATTGTTGGAGTATCCTGCCCACAATGTCTCAAACATTCTCAACAGGGGAGAGTTCCGCCGACTTCGCTGGCCAAGGTAGGGTTCGGCAAGACAAACGGTTGAAACATCGCGCAGTGTGCGGGCGGTCATTATCTTGCTGAAATGTACGTCCAAGATAGTTTGCCATGAAGGGCAACAAAACGGGGGGAAGAATGTCGTCGACGTACCGCCGTGCTGCAAGGGTGCCATGAATGACAACTAAATGGGTCCTGCTATGAAATGAAATGACGCCCGAGCCCTTTAGGCTTGTTTGCCGGGCTCCGTGATCGGTGACAGTCAGGTTGCTATCCCACCGCTATCCAGGGCGTCTCCAGGGAAGTCTTCGCTGGTTACTGGGGCTCAGTTCGAACCAGGTCTCATCACTGAAGACAGTTCTACTCCAGCCATTGAGATTCCAGGCCGAAGACGTATCAGGAGACGCACTGGACAGTGGTGGTGTACCAACCTGACGTCACCCAGCATACGGCCCGAGAAACAAGATTGATGGTCTGGGGTACCATTTATTTTCACAGCAGGAACCCTTTGGTTTTCTTCCGAGCACAACTGCGCGTCGACGATATTCTACACCCAGTTTTGTTGCCCATCCTGGGCTTCCATTTCAGCAAGTTAATGCCACCCGCTCACGGTGAGAGTGTCTGCTGCTTGTTTTCGTACTGGCCAAACGCTTCCTTGGCCGGAAAGGTAGACGAATCTCTCCCCAGTTGATACCATTTGTAGCACTAGGGCAGGGATCTCCAACCATCTCCGGATTTTGACGATCTAACGCGCCAATTGAACAGTATTTGGCACGATATTCGTCAGGAAGGCATCAAACAACTCTACCAATGGCCTGAAGCAGAATAATTGCTTCAGAAAGGGCCAGAGGTGTACCAACCCTTTGTTGACTTGCTCACTTTGTGAGGCTCTTCTTCTTGAGTAAATCATCCACTTTTTCTGAAATTGAAATCATTTGTTTGCCCTTACATGTACCTACATTTACATTACATCACATCTACCGATTTCCGCCCCACTAGGAAAATTCCTTCAATGTGTGTCGCTTTTTTCCCTTAGAGTGTAATTCGTCATCAGGATTCATTTATATGAAATGAACTGAACTAAATTATGAGAGTAATTAGTGGTACAGTCCCTTCTACACCTACTTGCTGGCTACCAGTGCTTTCAAACATCTGTCCACCAGACCTCCGTCGAAAGGCTGCTCTTTACAACCTCTGTCAGCAAGTGTCTGAAAAGAACTCGATCCCTCTTCATTACGATTTGCTATCACTGCCCAGGAAACGCCTCGAATCTAGAAGACCAGCAAATGAAATGGGAGTCCCAATGCTGTCCACAGGATTCGACCAGGACGCAGAGTGGAAACGTGAGTGGCAAGCTACAAGAAACCGAAACCACGAACTTGTAGAGAATCCAACAGTTCCAGTTCCAGGCTTCCACCAACCAAGGGAGGTGTAGGTGCAGTTAAACAGATATCAGACCGAAGAGGGTAGGTGCAAATACAACATGCACACTTGGGGCTTTTCAAGTGACAGTGTGTGTGACTGACAAACAATGAGCCACATTGCGAATGAATGTCCAATCAGACGCTTCCCTGGTTGCATTGAGAAGCTCCATCAAGCATCCCACGAGGCACTCCATTGGATCGAGTGCATCAACATCCGAGTGTAGTCTGAGCCGTTTTAAAACTTGTGTACTGTATATAATTTCACACATTCATTTATATATAAATATATATATATTTGTTTTGCTAATGTGTATTACTGTAATTGATGCATACGATAATAATAATAATTTATATGAAATGGAATTGATGATTCCGTTTGAAAACCAAGCATTCAATGACAATAGATGAGGGAAAATTGACTGTGTTAAACGTAATATTCTTCAGATTAAGCGACTAAAGCCAGATATCGTACCAGGCCCCGAACCTTCTGATCTCACGAAGACAATGGATTAAAAACGACACACGAAACACAAGCCCACATATTCTATTTATAGCAGTTCGCAACGTGAATCAGTGAAACTTTAACCACACACTGCAAACATCGTATGAAATGAATGAAATAACTTAAACAGCCAGTGCCTACGGATAACCACAATAATATGAACCATTACACTCAAGCTGCAGTTCAGCGCCGAGACGCATGCAACACAAAGCATGTCCTGCCCCGCCCACGGAACAAACCATAGCAGTCCATTTGAAACCAAGTCACGGCATTACCTGGTGAGTGGTCTGGCTCCTGAACCGGAAACCAACCATAAATTCCCGTAAACTTTACAGAGTAACCTTCAGAAATAGTGTGTGTCTGTAGTTCCAAGAGGGTACAGAATCACCTCTGCAGTAATGATGCGATAACTACCGCGAAGTAATGAAAATATATAAAATGTAAAATTGGTCATTGAATGTGGCCATTTGACAGAGAACTTTCAATGTGAATCCGTTAAGTTAACAGCTAGTTTACATACGTGTGCTTTGCTACAATGACTCTGGGACGTTACCTCCGTAGGTGTAATTTATAGAGCACATTACATTTACTTTCGATGTTGTTTAAGAGTTCTACCGGAGCCTTTTGGAGAGGCTCTTTCATCACACTGCATTTTACATAATAACTCCTCTGAAGCCCGCAGAGTTATTTGGTACAGCCGATTCGAGTTTGCCGGTGAAAGGCAAATGAGTTCCAGAAGCTAAACTTTGGAATAATGTAACAACAGAAATGCAGTTTTTGCAACAGAGCCAGGAATCTTCCATCATGGTCTGGTATCCGACAGCACGTACTATGCTCCCCTTTGATGGCGCCGAGTGTGCACAAAAACTCCCGGCGAAGTGTCGAAACAATATGATGAGTAGCTGCTAATTGTTATTCATAGAGACTACATCAAGATAATTTCAGTTACAATCGAGTGACGTGAAATTAAGTCAACTGACGTAGCAACAATGTTTGAAAATCTGAACCAGTATTGTATATGATCTCCAATGTACTGAGGGAGTAGGTCGAACAAATTGTTTAAAAAAAGACCAAATATGTAACGAGGGTTTACACAGCCCCCAAACGATATTTTAATCAAGTTGTCATCGTTCAGGCAACCGCGAGATATGCTAACATTACACCTATTCAGATTTTCTCTTAAAGGGTCGGAGTTCTTCTTTAACTATATTTGACTTTGATTTATGATGTGGTAATTTTAGTTTCTTTTTTATGGATCAGGGTTTTTCATCATTGCTTGAGACCCTTTTTTTATTTTTTTGCTTCTTTGTTCATCTTTCCTTTTTATGATCGAGCGACAGCAAGTTACATTTACATGTATGAATGGGTGACACGACATGATTATAAAAATTGTACAATAGGTTTTTTTACGTGTTCTCATATACTCAGAGCCGGCCGTTGTGGCCGAGCGGTTCTAGGTGCTACAGTCTGGAACCACGCGACCGCTACGGTCGCAGGTTCGAATCCTGCCTCGGGAATGGATGTGAGTGATGTCGTTAGGTTAGTTAGGTTTAAGTAGTTCTAAGTTCTAGGGGACTGATGACCTCCTGGGTGTTGTGTGACGTCCTTAGGGTAGTTAGATTTAAGTAGTTCTAAGTTCTAGGGGACTGATGACCATAGATGTTGAGTCCCATAGTGTTCAGAGCCATTTGAACCATTTGACTGATGACCTCAGAAGTTAAGTCCCATAGTGCTCAGAGCCATTTGAACCATATACTAAGATTCTTCATTATGGAATAGCTTAAGTTGACTAAATCTCAGATAGTTTCATTTTTTCTAACACTAATTAAATATTTCAATCATTTAAATCTAGATTGAATAAGTCAGTTTAAGTTAGCTACAAATTTCATTTTATATACAAAACACAACTTAAATATTGCTATTACGTTTATTACGGAATAGGTCAGTTTACACGAATTACCCATTCCAATCATGTATAATCTTAATTATTTTATTAGCAGTCTTGGGACGTGATTATAGTCTTGTATGTTGTTTATCCCGGCGAGGTCTGCGATGTCCATTCATCTCGTCGCCCCTGTGCGGCTGCACGAAATGATCGTTTGCGTTCTGCAGGCCATCTGTACGGATGCATCAGTGGGGTACAGGGAATATGCGTAATCGACGTCATCTTTTGTCTCGCAGCCTCTTCAATGGCTAAGCAACAAAAATTTTTCATTGATGGACTCGTGTTGCTTTACTTGTAGCTTGCAACGTGATCATAATTGTTGTGCTGCCTCTTTAATCGTTGGTAGCACAACGTTTTCATTATGTGACTCATATTGCCTCCTCTTATAGCTTTCAGCATGCCCGTCGTAACAACAGATCTCCTTGCCTCCCACATCGCGTAGCTTCTCGGATGATTACGCCATACGACGTGTGATTTTAGATTTTTCGCTCTCTTCAATTTCAATTCACCGATTCTTCGTCTCTGTCGTCAAGCTTCGTAGCGCTTTATTCGGATTTCCTGCAGCTCCAGGTAATCTTTTTCATATGATTTATACCGATGCTGCTTGTAGACGTCTTGACTAGATTGACGATCGAACTTCCGGTTGAAATCAACGGACACCTCGATTCTTGTATAATGTCATCCAGTGATGAACTACAGGTGAATGGTTCTTGTTTGCTTGTTCTCGCTTCGTCTCTAGGTTGCAAGGCGAGCGAACTCCTGATGTCAACGCCCTCCACCTACGCGATGGAGCGACTCATAGCTCGCAGTTACCGTTGCTGCAGATGTGCAGCCAAAAGATGACTCGCCCCATCAGATAACAGCAGCAGTCTCTCAGGTTGTTTGGGCTGCGGCCTCAGCGACGGGTAAGATGTCTCCACACATGCTCCAGAATGACGAATAAAGAACATACACATATAAAAATAGAATAATATATAAACATAATAAGACACGAAAAATCACAGAACAGACACTTACAGGAACAACTGCCAAAGTGAAATTCTTGGGCGAAGTATCAGAACCCTTCGAAATCAAATCTGGAGACCGACAGGGGGATGAACTATCCCCAATCCTTTTCAATATTGTTCTAGAAAAGATAATCAGGGAATGGGAACCTCACGTAAAGGGTATCCAAATTGGTATCAAGAAAGAGAACCGAATTAAAGTCAAGTGCCTTGCTTTCGCTGACGATATTGCAATTATCACCAATAACAGAACAGAAGCGACTCACGCAGGGAAAAACTACATGAAATTTCACAAAAAACCGGACTACAGATATCTTATGAAAAAACCCAATATATGGAAAGGCAGCCAGAAAATAAATCCCCTTTAATAACAAAATATGGTAAAATTGCACAAGTCTGCCATTTTAAATACCTCGGTGAAACTATACAGTCCTCAGGATTAAACCGAATTGCCAATGAACAAAGAATCACCAAGCTCCAGAAAGCCTACAAGCTAACATGGACGCATTACAACAAGAAGTGCATTTCGACAGACGCAAAATTAAGGCACTATACAACAGTGATTCTTCCAGAAGCAATCTATGCAGCTGAGACAATGGTGATTGATGGTCATTCTAAAATTAAGGACATAGAAAAGCAGGAAAGAAAAATTCTCAGGAAGATTTACGGTCCAATCAACAAAAATGGCATTTGGATGAAGAGACCACAAAACGAGCTCTATAGAAAGATCAACTTAGTAACAGATGAAATCAGAAAGCGCCGAGCCAAATTTTATACACTCATCTACAGGATGGAAGACTCCAGAACAGCAAAGAAATTTTTCAATATTATAACAAGGAGTAAATGTGGCACGGAATGGCTGAAAGAAGTCCAGAGGGATCTACAGCAGATCAACATAAAAAATCTCGAAGATCGCACCGAGTGCCGGCATAAAATCACAATAGTGAAGTTTGGGGAAAGAACATCGCGTCAGCCTGGTAAAAAATGGACAGAGGAACGGAAGAAGGAGCATTCTGAGAGGATGAGGAGGTTTTGGGAAGCAAAGAAGAAAAACATCCGAAGATGAAATTATGAATTCAAGTTCAATCGCTCTCCTAAAGGGGAACAATCGTTATAATAATAAAAACATAATGTCCACTAATGTCACTCATTAAATTTCATCCCCAGCAATCAGTGTCCTTGTTCACTAATGTATGCAATCTTTTAGTGTTTCTAATAATTCATAGCATTTATTTTCCCACTAGTGTTGCAAGACGTCACTTGGTTTAATCATAAATATATTTTCCAGTGATAGTAAATGTAATTACTTCTCATAAAGAAAAGTATTATCTTCTCAATAACCTGCAAATGGTGAGCTACACACTTAATTTTTATACACGAAATCAGTGAATTCACTCATGGCGCTTTTCTTGCCTGTCTGCGGTCACTTTGAGAACTCAAATTACTAATGAAACTAACTAATTTAATAAGACGGAACATCGAATTGTTGGTGTACCCTTGTATCACCACAATCAAATAAAAACACTTAACAGTTGATGGAGTTTGAACGAGAACAGTGGCGTAATTTAAGATTACAAAAATAGTGATAAGTTTTTATTTTTCCTTTTATAACTGCAACGAGCTGATAAATCTTACAAAAAAAGAGAACACAAATCGTAAAGGGACTGTGTTTGATTGGTAAAGCATCCACTGGGCTGGAAGCTATACCAATCGTCCCCTGGATTGATCCCTTTTACAACGCAATCTGACATGAATCCACTGTAAGTCCCAGTTTTATTCAAATGGAATCAATTACTACCAAGTACACCACAAAGTATGGTTCACCAGAGAACAGAGAGCAGTCAATATAATTTAACAACCATGGACTCGTGCAGCAATAATTTGCACTTTCACCTTGATTCAGGCAGCAGCAGAAAACGTGGCAGCTTAATGTTCTGCAGCGTCCACGAAAATTTTCAAACTACGCAGACGCTTTCTGATTATTACAACGCGGGAAATGTCCCTGTCAGAGCCCTAAAACCCCGGCGATTTCAGTGTGAGGTGCACACGTTTGCTGGTCTGTCCAAGCTAATCTGACTCACATGCACGACGGTGCATGCTGCAATTGTCAAACGTCAGATGGCCGACTCAGAATGAGTAAGTTCACCCTCGTGACACACGGTATGTCTGAATTGATATGCAGTTCCCCTTTCCATACAGCTGGAAACTGCCACTGGCTGTTAGTCCACCACAAGCTGTAGACCAACAGTCTCACGCATCATGGAAAGACCTGAAGATCTCTACCACGGGAGGACCAGTAGACGAAAAAGGCAAAGAGTCACAACCACTTTCCACTAAGCCTCAGTATGGGTGACGAATTAGTAAACCCGAAACCGCCTTCACACTGTACAAACCAATCAAAGTATCCTTTACTCATTTAATCTCCCATCTTACTGTTCTGTTGGGCTGGTAGCCAAGCCAGACACAGCCCCGGGTTTCCACGCTGGGGGTGTAAGACTCTGCTTTGCATAGCCTAAGAGGAGCTAATAAGCGACCCAAAATCTCTTTTGTCTGAAAAAAGATTTTTCAATGTAGAGGCCTCTTTCTCACGGTAAGGAGTGAAATATTTCAAAAGGAACGTCTACCTAGAGAGGACGACAGCTCATTTATGGAGTGATTTAATCTCCCCAGGCCAACCAATTCCAATCATAAATGAAAAGCACCAGTTTGCTTTTGTTCTACAATATTATTTTTATTGCTAACCGGTTTTCGGCTGACAAGGCCATCTTCAGACATTTGTGCTTTTCATTCATTATTATAATGTTGTTCTACCAAGAACCGACGGAAGATTCTGTTAATACAACCAATTCCAATTTCTGAAAGAATGCTGCTAAGCTTCCCAGACAATTGCGCCCATGAAATACATGTTTTTGGCGCTCGCTAAAAGAACCGGGCGACTTCCTGGCATCAGGAGAGTTACAGTCTTGCCTCCACTAAACAAATGTGCTCTGTACAAATTGTCTCAGTTTCTAAGATGAGAATGCTTAGTTTTATTATCTTCCCACCATTTCCACAAAAGCTCAATTTACAGCGGTCTCTGTCAAATGGATTCCTCCACCCACATTCTGCCAACTGGCCACCCTTGCGATCGTCTGTCGCCTGGCCCAGGTAAAATGTTTTGCGAACTGACATTCTCTGCCCTGGCATGAAGTATCTCTGCAGGTGCACTCCATGGAGTGCTGCTTCTCGGAACCACTCTCAGAGCCATGTAGCTTGATTCAGCATTTATGGCCCACAGTCCATCTCTCCCCCAGTTCTCTGTCACCTCCACTATGGCCCCTTGGGTACAAGTCCTCTACAGGCTATATATGCAGTCATATGAACATTCTGCCCACAATTTCCTCATGTAAAAAAGTACTGGGGAATACTGAGATCATGACCTAAAAGAAATGTATCAATCTGACTGACAGTGTTGTTGAAGTGGGATAGTGGCATACCACTTCTCAGTAACTCCACATTATCCAATAATTTCTGCGTAGAGTGTCACAGTAAAGAGGTTAGTGTGACATGGGGCAGAAGAAATTACGAGACTAAATTTGTCTTTGAGAATGACATGCCAGTCAACTAAAAAGCCGTAAAGGAGTATTCTGTCTTGACCTCACTCAACTAGGGATCGTACACACACTCTGCTGCAGACCTGCAAGAGTTTTGTGATTTTCTGGGAGTCAGAATTGTTCCTGTTGACCCTCAGGGCATGACATACATCACTGACTGTAAATCCCATGTCTAAACGGTTAAAAGGTTATCCAGACATTTAACTAACGCATTCACACTGAAGCTGAGGTAAGACATGATTGGTTTCCCTAACCACAATACAGTATCGTTGAACACTGAGCATTCTCTACCTCAGAAATTTTTTTACCCCTGCCCAAGCATTCACAAAGATTCAATCTTCCATAGAGACAGTAACGTGACAAATTCTATTCAAACAGTCAGCAAATCTAGTCCTTTTTGTACAACAGAGCGATTGGCGTTAACACAAAGTAAACAGAATTTAAATGATATGTGTAACCTAGTCAGACTTCACACAAATGACAAAGATAAAATAAAAATATGAGTCAGTTTTAAAGGTGGTTCGAATATTAGACTATTTTTTGTGTGTGATCTTTTGTAAATCTTAGATTTTAGATAAGAGTGACCTTGTACTCCTGTACACGTCAAAGAAAAGTTAAAAGATTACCTTTAGCCTAATAAAATAAATATGGCAAGGCACACAGAAATAAGAATTAAAACACAGATATATTTGAAGTCTCCTATTGCTCCCTTCTCAAAGGTCTTCAGGGAGTCCAAAAATTAACTTTAACATTAGACAGAGAAATAAACACAGCACTAGAATCAAGAAGTGTGTAACGTTTGGATGTGGGAGGTGTAGTGGATGAGTTGGTGCTAAGAGAAGGGTTACCCCTCTACTTAACATTCATTGGTGGTGGCAGTGTTGTCAGAGGCAGGACCTGCCTCCAGTCTATGGCAGCAACAGGTAGGCATCTGGACTATTGACACACCAGGCCGGCCGAAGTGGCCGTGCGGTTAAAGGCGCTGCAGTCTGGAACCACAAGACCGCTACGGTCGCAGGTTCGAATCCTGCCTCGGGCATGGATGTTTGTGATGTCCTTAGGTTAGTTAGATTTAACTAGTTCTAAGTTCTAGGGGACTAATGACCTCAGCAGTTGAGTCCCATAGTGCTCAGAGACATTTGAACCATTTTTTTGACACACCAGAGATGGGGCAACAGATGACAAACGGTTGCTCTTGCTGAAGACAGTCCTCCAGCAGCAGTTGTCAGTGCTGTGGCAAGTGTCTGGAGACATCAATCACTTGTTCCAGTTCTCTCCAGTCCTCCTTTCTGGTCAGCAGTGGCGTTACTTTCAGGTCGGATCGCTCAAGACTCTTCCGTCAGACAATGGTGGTACCAGGTGGTCGCGTGACGTCAGGAATGAGCCTCCGTTACCTGCTCCAGGCAAGGCACCCCCGCGGATGTTCCTCTCTCTACTGGCATTAGTGCACCGGACGAGCAGGACTGTCTGCGCCTCAATCCTGTGAGCTTCCCCAATGCCATCACGTCTACCGGCTGCCTGCCCTGTCGCCTCAGGGTGGAAGAACACGTTGGCTGTAGCTGACAGCTGCTGATGTGGCAATGTGGTCACATCATGTCAGCTGGTCTCTAGCCCGGCGACGTTGGCCTGGTGTGACGTCATGCCGACAGCCACACCCAACGTACTATGGCACCAGGAAGCCCCGCCAGTAATCATGCACTATCGGCGCCTGCGTTGCGCCAAGCCATGATCAACGATGGTCTGCTATTCGCTGGCTGTTTCGATCACCGTAGTATTCTGCACAGTCCTTAGCGCATGTTTTTGTGCTGTGTTTTTACAGTGAATGTTTACAAAAACACATATATAGAAAATAATAACAAAAATATGGACTGATGGTCATTAAACTTTACAATATTATTAACGGAAAAAAGTGAGTCGCTGCTTTGTTCCATTTAAATAATGTTCTATCTTCGATAGTTAATCGCTTAACTAAAAGGCATAAACCATTTTCTGAAACTTCCTGGCAGATAAAAAATGTGTGCCGGACCGAGACTCGAACTCGGGACTTTTGCCTTTCGCGGGCAAGTGCTGTACCAACTGAGTTACCCAAGTACGACTCACGCCCCGTCCTCACAGCTTTAATTTTGCCAGTACCTCGTCTCCCACCTTCCAAACTTTAGAGAAGCTCTCCTGCGAACAGAAAGTTTCGTATCAGCGCACACTCCGCTGCAGAGTGAAAATCTCATTCTGGAATCTTTTTCTAGTTGAGAAGCCGTGTTGCTGTTGTGTATGTCAGTATTATGTTGCTTTCCCAACACCATTCATGCACCCCGATGGGCTAAGCTGGCGCACCCTGCACGTTCATGCTTCAAGCACTCCCACACCAAGCAACACTTACTTCTAATTATTCTACCCACTACCAAGTTTAGCAACCTCTAACCCTTTGTACTTTACGCTAATTTGGACTTTGATATTTTACTGGTGCCATCTTATTGGATGGTGATGCTGATGCAGATATCTGGCATAGAATATGGATCGAATACCACTCACTGCCATCTGTACAATCCTCTGTGTCGTCGACATAGATCAGACATTAGGATGAATTCACCTTTTCCTTTGAAACCGACCAAGAACTCTCAAAAGTCGACTTACAGATATTATAAATTAACAGCTGCTGAATGACATAAATAATACCACGTCCTTTTAATGATATTTAGTGCAGAAGGCCTTGTATCTTCCGTTTACATCTGGCGCCATAAGCCATTTCCTTCTTACTCATGTAAAAATGCACTACGGTGACTCGCATTCCACGTGCTCGTCCCCAGTAATACAAAACATTGCCGAAGATGCACTTCTTGCGCTGACGATCCACAATCGAAGTACCACATGGCAAACATCATCACACTACTGGCGATAATCCATAAGCGATAACCAGGTACCATCAGCGGAAAATATCGCACCATAGGCGATTATCCATAAGTGTAACCACACTCGAAAACCACCAGTGACAACACATCGCTCCACTGGCGATGAACCTAATCGAACCACAGCGAGAAAAATAACCAAACTCGAACGTCAACACACCTCTGGAGTGGAGAACCTATGTTCATCTCTTAAGAACCCCCATCCGCAATGGTGGCGTGATCCAAATCACACCAAGACCCACTAACGGATCACAAATCAACTTCTGTGGCACCACTATCGCCTCCTTACTCCGAATGGTGGAACAGACCGTGCATATGCCCCACCAGCAATGCACATAATCTCAACGGACGAAACCAAATCATTCATGTCAAGATGAATTCGGAGAAGAGTTGTGCCACCAACAGTTGTGCAACTATTTCTGAACCAAAAACGCAATTTTCACGTTGTTCTAACACATACCTTCGCTGTGGTGTGACAAGCTAATAATATAGCAATTTGAAGTCTTGAACCAACGAGTTTTGTCATAAACCGGAGATGTTTCCGCCGAGAACTCGGCACATTACTACCCACGAAATAACTTTCTATCTGAGAAACATAGGCAGATACCAGTGCGTCACAAATTTGCAGTGAATTATCAAAGTGAAAATACTGGACAGAAAACAATAAACGCCAAACTCTTATCCGCTAATAATACACATCAAAAAAAGTTTCGCGTCACCCCGGTTCCCAGAACTCCTGAAGACAGACGTTGACTGTGGATAGTGTATCACAGATACAGTCCTTTCGTCTGTTCAGAGATGTCACTAAGCCAGCCCAAAGATGTAAACAACCATGCATGAGCAGCGCCTATTAGACGGAGGGGTGTCCGCCAGCCGATCAGTTCCAGTCATTCCACTTGGAAGGAGGCACAGGGCTTGTGTTATCTGTAGGTCAGCCATGTCTAGACGGTCAATACCGCGATTAGATGGCGTCTGCATTGTTGCTTTGTGCCAGGAAGGGCTCTCAACAAGGAAAGTGTCCATTCGTCTAGGAGTGAACAAAAGCGATGTTGTTCTGACGTGGGGGAGATACAGAGAGACAGGAACTGTCGATGACATGTCTCGCTCAGGCCGCCCAAGGGCTACTATTGCAGTGGAAGACCTCTACCTATGAATTATGGCTCGGAGGAATCCTGACAGCAACGCCACCATGTTGAACAATGCTTTTCGTGCAGCCACAGGACGTCGTATTACGACTCTAACGGTGCGCAGTAGGCTTCATGAAGCGCAGCTTCACTCCCGACGTCCATGGCGAGGTTGTTATTTGCAACCACGACACCATGCAGCGCGTTACAGATGGCCCCAACAACATGCCGAATGGATCGCTCAGGATTGGCATCACGTTCTCTTCACCCATGAGTGTCGCACGTGCCTTAAACCAGACAATCGTCGGAGATGTGTTTGGAGGCAACCCTGTCAGGCTGAACGCCTTAGACACACTGTCCAGCGAGTGCAGCAAGGTGGAGGTTCGCTGCTGTTTTGGGGAGGCATTATGTGTGGCTGACGTACGCCGCTGGTGGTCATGGAAGGCACCGTAACGGCTGTACGATACGTGAATGCCGTCCTTTGACCGATAGTGCAACCATATCGGCAGCATATTGGCGAGGCATTCGTCTCCATGGACGAATATTGGCGCCCCCATTGTGCACATCTTGTGAACGACTTGTTTCAAGATAACGACATTGCTCGACTAGAGTGGCCAGCGTGTTCTCCAGACATGAACCCTATCGGACATGCAGGCGATAGATCGGAAACGGTTGTTTATGGACGACGTGACCCACCAACCACTTTGAGGGATCTACTCCGGATCGCCGTTGATGAGTGGGACAATTTGAACCAACAGTGCCTTGACGAACTTGTGAATAATATACCATGACGAATGCAGGCATGGATCAATACAAGAAGAAGTGCTACTGGGTATTAGAGGTACCGTTGTGTACACAACCTGGACCACTACCTCTGGCGGTCTCGCTGTATGATGGTACAAAGGGCGTTCAAAAAGTTTTGTACAGTCGTCTCTAATTATTTTTTTAATTTTTTTATTTATTTATTTTTTGCAGAAGGAGTACGAAATTTTTTGTGAACATACTTGGAACATTTAGCTATATTTTCTTTTATTTACAGGTGAGCCTTAATGGACCGTGAAACAGATGACAGGTTGTGGCAACAGTCGGTGATGGATTTCCTCTTCAAGACCGGTGATGACTTTGCCACATCGATTCCCAGGAAGTTGCTCCCTGTCTATGGGGAGGACACAGTGGATCGCAGCAGTATCCAGTGGTGGTTGCAGAGGTCTAAAGAAGGTGATTTCTCTCTACTGGACAATCTACGATGCGTTAGACCATCGACGGCAGTGAGTGATATGGGTAAGGAGACCATTGATCAAATCATCCAAAATGGCAGATGTGTGACGACAAGACAGCCTGCTGAAATAACTCGTTTGTCATTGGGTAGTGTGGCATGACTGATACAGTCACTAGCGTACAGAAAAATCTGTGCATGTTTGGTGCCTAGATTATTGACAAGAGATATGGAAACGACGAGGAAGAATGTCTGCGAGGGTCTCATGACGACAATTACTGAATAGTGGAAACAGTGCTTTGACGGAGTCATTAACCAGGATGAAACATAGTTGTTTTGTCCGAATCTGAGAGCAAAACCGAATCCATGGAGTGGTGTCATACGGGTTCACCTCGGAAGAAGAAACCAGGACTTTCTCGAACAGCAGGTAGAAAGGTGATGGCCTCCTTCTTCTGGGATCAGTGTGGCGTCATTTTCATTGACTTTTTGGAACCTGGCTCCACAATTAACCGGGACCGTTACTGTTTGTCATTGGACAAGCTGCGACGTGCCATCAAGACCCACACACCACAGCTTCAGGGCCAGGGTCAGGGTCAGCTCATCAGACTACACCATGACAATGCCAGACCCCATACAGCCCTTATGACGCAGGAGAAAAACAGGAAAATGGGTTGGAAAATTGTTCCTCATCCTCCGTACAGTCCGTACTTGGCTCCATCTGATTTTTATCCCTATGATCGTCTGAAGGCCCACTTGCGCGGCAAAACATTTGATAGTGAGAAAGACCGTTTCTTCCTGTGTCAGGCAATGGTATAAAAGTCAATCACCAGAATATTACCGAAGTCCATTTACATCACGCAAAGAACGTCGGGCCAGATGCGTCACAGCTGGTGGAGGTTACATGGGGTAGGCTCAATGTATGGATACATATTCGAAGTATGTTCACAAAAAATTTCATTCTCCTCCTGCAAAGAATAAAAAATTAGAGACGACTGTGCAAAATTCTTGGAACGTCCTTTGTACAACATGCAATGTGTGGTTTTCATGAGCAATAAAAAGGGCGGAAATGATGTTTATGTCGATCTCTGTTCCAATTTTCTGTACAGGTTCCGGAACTCTCGGAACCGAGGAGATGCAAAACTTTTTTGATGTGTGTATACTAATAAATCACCCAAGAAGTGTAAGTGCAATCAAATAAAGAACAATTCACTAGATTACTACCTAAATGAATCGGTAACAAATGATTGTTAACACTACCGTAATGATATAACTGCACAAGATTTATTCTTTGTTTTGGGCTGAGGCCATAGTGACCGACTGTTAATTTCTACGGCAACTTCTGCTGCAGTTTCTGTTTGAGGGGATACTTGATCTGGTTCCCACTACGTCATTCTGGTGATCACGTTGCAGACTTCGTCTATCAATTACTCCATTATTCCTTGTTTGCCCTGAGTTCCAGACCGGCTGCATGCAGTGGTTAGAATTTTGCAATTTGCGTTTTCGTGGAGATTACCACCACACGTCCCCCGTCTGCATTTATCTTTCCACTGAGATTTATTACTAAATCTTTGACACAGACATTGGTTTCTTATTACCTTCTTTGTATTTGCATTTTGTCGGCCATTATTTCCTCCAGCTGCTCCTTGCGAATTTCGTTCATGATGCCTCATTCGGTTCCTTGTGTTTTGTGCTTCTCTGACAAAGTCTGACTCGCGTAGAGAACGCTTTTGAATGACTCTATTGTGTCATTACATTTGCCAGTGAGCAGTTTCATGTAGCAGTGTCCCATTATCTCCTTGTCACTATATGGTTGGTCCAGACTATAGTTCTTGTTGACAAGCGTCTCGAAAAACTTGACCAGACTGTTGCACCCCGAAGTATCGTATTCCTTACCTAACATAATCTCCTGTTTAATCCTGTCTTGGGTGTCCTGTGACCGCCGGCCGAAGTGGCCGTGCGGTTAAAGGCGCTGCAGTCTGGAACCGCAAGACCGCTACGGTCGCAGGTTCGAATCCTGCCTCGGGCATGGATGTTTGTGATGTCCTTAGGTTAGTTAGGTATAACTAGTTCTAAGTTCTAGGGGACTAATGTCCTCAGCAGTTGAGTCCCATAGTGCTCAGAGCCATTTGAACCATTTTGTCCTGTGACCAGTAAGCGCTTAGGAAAGACTCTCTGAACTCACCGTAACTTCGACAGTGTGGTGCACCGCCACACCTGTGCTCTGCTTGTTGTACCTTCCAAGCATTCACAGACAAATTCCAATTTATATACTAGTGGCCAAGTCTTGGGTAATTCCCTATCATACTGAGCAATCCATCACTGTGAGTGTAATGAATTGTGGTTATCTTCGTAAACTTGAAAATTCTAAACTGTGAGAAAATGTTTTAAGTAGAAATATGCATAGTTCTGCGGCCCTGGACTTTCTCTAAATTCTGGCGAACGCGCGCCCAAAAATTTATGGCCGACCGATCCCTGTACGCTGTTGTGCCCTCGTCCCGTGTCATCAGAGTCATGTAGCAATGTTTCCGTACGCTGAGTTGCGTTAAATTGTGGTCCGGCTCGGTACTTTGTGTACTACACGCCGCCGACTGCTCGCGGTCGGCCGAGCGTCGTACCCCGTTAAGCGAGCGCTTGTTACGTATATCAGCCTGTGCCTTGTATGTGGCTCCAGGTTGGGTTGAAAAATTTTGTCTTCGAAATTCTTGGTAATCAACGAACAGACGTGGTGCTGCTTCTGGCTGAATTTCTACACCAGCGACGCCTTCGCACATTTGTCTCATCTCATCCGCCAGCTCATTATGCTGGGTAGTGAGACGTGTTTGCTCTCTTTGATTTCTAACATTTCTTCCTGTGTCTTTTCAGCTACTCCCTGTCCCTGTATTTTAAGAACGGAAAGAGCGTTCTTGGTGGCGCTGACTTCAAACTTTGACAGCGCTGCCTGATCTCACGCAATTTGGGGATTTTTCCGCGCATCTCATGCTACTGATCTGGCTGTCGTAGCCTAGCGTCTGGACTCAACCGCTACTTCTCGTGTCTCATCTGCCGTTTTCCTATTGTCGTCAACCTTTGGTTTTACGCCTTTAACATTATTCCTGATCTGAATTACGTTTTCGAAAAACTTATTAGCCCTTCTTTGAATTTTCTTAATTTCTTTAATTACTTCCTCCTGTCTCTTTTACTCTTTGTGTTGTCTGTTTTACTCTTTGTGTTGTCGCTTCTGAATTTCCCTAATTTCATTAAGGAGGATCTCCTGTTTTTCGTCTCTTTCCTGCCGTCGTCTCTTCTCTGCCTCTTGCATAAACTGAATGATCGATGCTAACTGCGTACTTCCAGTAACGCCTCCCGGACTAGGCGTACGCGACTCAGCTGCTCTATGGCGCATTCCCCGAGAAATCGGGCAGTTACTTTTCCTGACTGCACGTCTTTCCGTATTTACAGAACCTACGTGACCTGCCACCTCGGCATCATTTCACTTTCATTTCCTGAGTGAATTGAACCCTCATCGTCAGAGTATTCTGCATCTGACATTTGTGTCCCGTTTGCAGAGTGATTTAAATGAACTACTTCCGCCATCCTATCCTATTATCCATCAATGACTGCCTCGTGTTCCATCATGGATGACGTTAGTGCGCATCCTTTCTCCTCTACACACACGAGCTTTGCTTCTCGTAACAATTCCAATCAACTGCTACTTCCGCAAGTTACCGACGCAAATGCATCACGCGCCACAACTCTACTCGGATCTTCTTTCAAATAATGCACACACTTATGCCTAAGCCTACGAAACAAAAGCTAATCTAAAATGTCATACACATCCCCATAAACAAATTAGCTCCACAAAAGCTTGCACAACTCTGTTAGCAACGAGCAACATCGGACAAGAATGGATGCAGAAGTCGCTGCTAAGACACAGTGAGAAACAAAAATAGATGACACTGACAATACATACACACAAATAAAATGACTACAACATACTATAAATTACTGACATACAATCCAAAGCGCCAAAACCGAGACTAAATGTTCACAGTGTAACATAGTCTCACTTTGAAAAAAAAGAACAACATGTACCTGTTCCGCAAGGTAACGCACAAAACACTCATTAGTCAAAATCCTGGCCAAGAGTCACCAATTGCGAACCATCGCTTGTTTTAATCATAAATATATTTCCGTGTGATACTAAATGTTATTATCTTTACATAAAGAAAAGTATTATCTTCTCTATAACCTTCAAATCATGAGGTACACCTTTATTTTTTGTATAGGAAATTAATGAATTTACTCATGGCGCTCTTGTTGCCTATGCCTGTAGTCACTTTCAGAGCTCAGATTAATAATCAAATTATCTAATTTAATAGGACTGAACCGTGAATTGATGCTGTACCCATGTATCGCCACAATCAAATAAAAACACTGGATTGTTGATGGAGTTGAATGAAAACAGTGCCGTAATTTAAGTTTACAAAAATAATAAGTTTTTACTATTCCTTTTATAACGACAACGAGTTGATAAACCTTACAAAAAAATTATAAACACAAATCAGTAAGGGGATGGTGCTTGATTGGTAAAGCATTCATTGGGGTGTGTAATGGTACTTGAATTACGTAACCATTACGGCACCTCACCTCAACCTCTCGATACCAGCAATATTCTACTGTGTTTCTGTAAAATAGTTAACATATTTCTGTGACAACATTCAGATTTGATTTCATTAATGTAGAGGTACTTCGCTACAACGATATGTATATATTGCAATGATATTATTCTTATGTGTATTCTTTCTTTTGTCACTATGATCACTGACGTAGTTTTAACTCTGATTTTTGGGCACGTAAGCGGTTACTAGAGAGTCAAGCTTTGGTCGTCATGTTAAAAAGACGCAAATTGTAGTCAGTTAATGAAATGTGAACTTAAACAGTGAGGAAGATATTTTCAAGTATGTTTTATATTGTGAAGTGATGTTTTGGAACGAGTTACGTGATATTGCAACAAAAGTAATAAAAAAAGAAGTGTAACTTAAATTCAGAGCGCTGATTACTTTCTTACATCATCATTGTCCTAACTTGCAAAAGTTGAATCTTCAAGAATGGTTTATGAAACACATCTACAAAACTTTTGAATATAGCAGAATAACACCTAGGCCTCTTTGCATTCGAGCTTGGAATCATCACTACCTAGATTTTCGACGATTGAGCCATGAGTTTACAACGAGACCAGCGTGGGAAACACGAAAAGATGAGTGCCTAGTTTATCCATCATTTCAAGAAATGACTTTATTAACTGTGCTCTAATGAAAATGCAATATTTAGCAGCGTGAGCAACATTACAATCATAATTAATTTTTGACCTTTGTTGTGGTAGGATTGTTAGAGATGGAAGCTATACAAATACTCCCCTGAATTAATCCCTTTTACAATGTTATCTGACTTGGTTTACATGAATCCCCTGTGAGGCCCAACTCTATCCAAATGGAATCAAGTACAGCCAAGTACACCACAAACTATGGTTCACCAGAGAACAGGGAGCTGTGAATATTATTTGACAACGCTATGCTGGTAAGCAGTACTTCACCCTTTCACCTTGATTCGGGCGGCAGCAAATACCGGCGCGCTGTAGGCGAGGAGCGGCGAGCTGCGGCAGCTCAATGTTCTGACGTGTCCAAGAAAATTTTGAAACTATGGAGACTGGCGATCTGATTATTATACAACTTGGGAAACTTCTCTGTCAGAGCCCTGAAATCCCGGTGACTTTCGTGTGAGGTGCACACGTTTGCTGGTCTGTCCAAGCTAATTTCACCCACAGGCCCGACGGTGCATGCTGGAATTGTCAAATGTCAGATGGCCGACTCAGAATGAGTAAGTTCACCCTCGTGACACACGATATGTCTGAATTGATATGCAGTCCCCCTATCCATACAGCTGGAAACTGTCACTGGCTGTTAGTCCACCACAATCACAGACCACCAGTCTCACCCACTAGGGAAAGACATGAAGTTCTCTACCACGGGAGGACCAGTAGACGGAAAAGGCAGAGAATCACAACCACTTTTCACCAAGCGTCAGTATGGGTGTCGAATTAGCAAACCCGAAACCGCCCTCACATTGTACAAACCAATCAAATCATCCTTTACTCATTTAATCTCCCATCTTGAATGTTCTGTTGGGCTGGTAGCCAAGCCAGACACTGCCCCAGGTTTCCACGTGGGGAGTAAGACTCTGCTTTGCATGTTGTAAGAGGAGCTAATCAGCGACGCAAAATCTCTCTTGTCTAAAAAAAGAAGAATTTAGAGTGAGGAGGCGTCATTCTCACGGTAAGGATGGTTATATTTCGAGAAGGAACGTCTGCCTGTACGGAACCACAGTCCCTCATTTATGGAGTGATCTAATCTTTCCTGGCCAGCCAATTCCAATTTCTGAAAGAAGGCTGATAAGCTTCCTAGACAGTCGTGCCCATGAAATACATGTTTTTGCTGCTCGCTAAAAGAACCTGGCGACTTCCTGGCTTCAGTGGACTTACAGTCTCGCCTCCACTAAACACGTGTACCAGGTGCTCTGTCCATATTGTCTCAGCTTCTGAGAACGCTTAGAGTTTTATGAAATTCCCACCGTTTGCACAAAAGCTCAATTTACAGCAGTCTCTGTCATATGACTTCCTTCCCCACTTTTTGCCAACTGGCCACCTTTGTGACGGAATGTCGCCTGGCCCTGGTAAAATGTTTTGTTCTCTGTCGCCTCCACCACAGCCCCTAGGGTATAAGTTGCTTACAGTTTACACATGCACTTGTATGAACATTCTGCCCACAATTTCCTAATGTAAAAATTCATAAACCACACATACCAAATGTAGTACGGGAGAACACCGAGATTATGACCTAAAATATAAATATTAATCTGACTGACAGGGTTATTATAACGAGAGATTGGCGTGTCACCTCTCAGTGTCAGACACTAACTTTTGTACATGAGATATTTCATTGTTTCACAATTATTGTTAATGCTAAATCGCTTTCATTTCCGCAGGTTCAGCCGAGATTCAGTCCTATTCAGTTCTGGGCACAAGTCTATATAAATAATTGACACTTCGCTGGGCAACGATGACAATTTAATATCAAATAAATGCGATAACACATTGTTCTTGTTCTTAACCTAAGTTTCACTAACAGTTACATGTGAGGCACTCAAAAAATTACAGAACTAAGTATTAACAAACTGCATGGTCATTAACTATTATACTATTAAAAAAAGAATACATTTATATCTCTAAGACTAGAACACTATTAAAACAGTTAGTTGTAATGCTATTCCAATTGCATTACTTCCTATCTTTATTTGTCTCGGCCAAGATCGGCAAAGGTTTAATCCACTCATTAGATTCGCGTACATGTTGTATATTATTTCCGCTCGAGTATGCCTGGTGGATGATTGCTGCATGTTATTGTGAATGTTTTCTGTGACCGAAACGTACTTTATCCACTTGTATTGTTGCGTTGCAGCATAAGTGCTAATGAATCTGTTAAAGTCTCTAAACATACCTTTAACTGGCGACGCTTCTGCATGATATCGTGATTTCAAGACATCCTTTATGTCTAATTTTAACATACACTCCTTCCAAGTCTTGCTGGTGTAATCTGGTGAACTATGATGCATTATTTGACAGAACAGCACTCGGCTTACCAACCTTAGGTGCGTAGTGTTTAATTAGGTGCTTCGGCATAGGCCTAACATTAGTAGAACTGGTTGGGTACATTTTAACGTATTTTGAAAAAGAAGTCAAATGGCAATTACATATTTGAATCTACCTCTTGCACTTGGAAATGATCTAATCACTTCAAAAAATGCTATCACTGAAGGTTCTGATGGAACTATTGGGTGTAGTACTAACTTAGTGCTATAATAAATAGGTTTTACCTTTCGACATAAGGTGCACACGTTAAGAATATGTTGTACTTTTCCATTTCGTATTGAGAAAAGAACAATATTGTCCGATTTTATCGTTACACTTAGTAGCATTAAAATGTTCCCTGGGGTAATGTATATGCCATGCGAATTCAGAGATATATTTTTCAGTCATACACACTTACTTCATTGGTATTCGCTCGATGAAACAAACCCCCCCCCCCCCCCCCCCTCCCGAATGCAATTTATAACATAAAAATCGATCATCCCTTTCCTCTGTTTTTAACGCACTATTATACGATTCCAGTTCGTATCTTGTTCTTGTAAGATCGATAGATTTTTACACATAAATTAGTATTCCTTTCGGAACGACACCTTTTTCACTAGCATTACCCTAAAATTCTGATTATTTTTAATTATATTGTCTTCATAGGGTAGTCTTTGTGCTAATCAAGATGGTGTATCGGCTACTATAACATCCTTCTCTTAAATGTGTCTAATATCGATCTGATATTCCTATAACAGCAGTGCCCACTTCATTAGCCTTGCAGGTAACAGTTTACAGGTCATTATAAATGTGACAGCCTTATGGTCACAGCATCGTCTGTTTCCCATATACAATATACCTGAATTTATGCATCGCCCACACAACTCCTAAAATTTCGTACTCGGTGGTCGTATAAGCCCTCTCGCACTCGGATAAGATACGGCTAGCAGATGAAATGATATTGATAAGAATGATGCGAGTCCCATAAACAACTTCAATTGTCTCTCATTATGTAGATATAGGAAACTTTAATTGCGTCCAAATTTTAGGCTTCGGTACTATACACACACGTGAAATTAAGTGCCCTACATATTTTAATTTGTTAATTTATTATTATATTTTAATTTATTCCTGCCAAACAAGTTCACTGTGTAGTCGTATTCTTTAAATTTAGTGAGTACTCTTCTTAATAAGTCAATATGCTCTTCGCACCGGGAGGCTTCAGTTAATAAATCGTCAATGTAAGTGGTCATCTCCTCCAACATATCTTCTCCTAGCACGGTATCCAAAGCTGCGATAAAACACCACAGCTTACGTTTAATCCAGAAGGTATTACCTTAAAGTAGTAACTAGTATCTGCAAAGATAAAGGCTGTATATTTCATAGATTCCTTAGAGAACTTGATTCGCCAATATTAGGAGCATAAATCCATCGAAATTAAATAGTTCACACCGCGAAAGCCTTGTACCAATTCTTCGAGATTTTTCGGTTCTTGTTCGTACTGGTTTAATAATTTTATTTACATCCCATGCATCCAATATTAGCCGAATACTGCCAGCAAATTGGGCTACTGCTAGTAAGAGACTACATTATGGTGAATTAGATGGTTCGATAATGCCTCATTCTAACATTTTTCTAATCTCCTTTGTGACGCTTTCCTTCTTGGCCCATTAAATGGAGTAAGAGTTTATAATAAGTTTGATGTTGATAGACACCCACTGGATGAACGTAATCCTAGATCACACCAGGTTTACGACCGAAGACTTCCAAATCTTCCTTCGACAAGCTAGATAATTCATTCTGCTGTACTTCAGTTAACTATTCAGATTCAAGTACTTTATTCTGGATAATGTTTCCAACGTCCGATGAGTTGTCTGTTGGTAAACCACCTAGTACACAATTGTCATTTAAAAATATTATGTTAGTACCTACATAATTGATCTTTTTTCTATTGCAGAATCTGCCGTGCAATTCCAGTTTCCTCACCAAGCTCAAAATAGTAATTCGCGCGTCATTGGCTATGGTGCATATCCCTTCTGTGAGGTCAATTACTGCAAACCTAGGTGCACAGATAATATAGTGTACAAGCTAACAAGAATAGTTTTTCCCCTTGTGCAACGATTTCTAACTGCACCTGAGACTTCAGAGGAACGGAATGAGCACTCAACGCACCTGACAGCGTAGAGTTTTTGCTTAGTATTCAGTTGTTTAAACAGACAAACATGCATCATACTAGAAGTCGCTTCAGTATCGAGAAGTATATTTACAGGTTCGTTATTTATTAAAACTTCGACCATTGCCTGTACCACTTCAGTAGGTGTTATTCTCACACCTCTTGCACACGAGATGGAAGAATTTTGTCATGGCTGGCTCTCCCAAAGCTATCAGTAATTCTTACAGAATATCGTCTGCTCACAGGGCCTTGTTCCGACTAAGATCTTTCAGTGTTCTCTGAGCTTGTTCTCGCAGTATCGTATCTTCCCTCTCATCTTCATCTATCTCCTCTTTCCTTTCTTTAGTAGTGCCTTCATCTCCCTTGTACAGACACTCTATAACCTTTTTCCACCTTTCGGCCTTCCCTTCTTCACGTAGGACTGATTTTCGATCCAAGCTCTTGATATTGATGTAGCTGCTTCTCTTTTCCTCAAAAGTCTCTTTAATTGTCCTGTGCGCGGTATTTGTTTTTTCTTTGGTGAAACGTGCAATACTTACATTTTTACTCTAGCTATTGTTGTTTAGCCATTTTTCACTTCCTGTCAGTCTGATTTTTAAGCGTTGGTATTCCCTTTCACATGCTTCATTTGCTAAATTTTTGTATTTTCGTCTTTCATCAGTTAAATTCAATGTCTCTTGCGTTATCCAGGTTTTCTACTAGGCCTCCTCTTCTTACCTATTTGATCCTCTGCTGCCTTCACTATTTCCATCTCTCAAAGCTACCTACTCGTCTTCTATTGTATTCCTTTCCCCTATTCTAGTCAACCGTTTCATAATGCTCCACCTGAACCTCTCAGCAACCTCTTGTTCTTTCAACTTATGCAGATCGCATCTCCATAATTTCCTATCTTTTTCCGGTTTCTTGAGTTTTAATCTGCATCTCAGCAGAAATAAATTGTGGTCAGTCCACATTTGCCCCTAGAAATGTCTTACAACTCAAAATCTGGTTCCTAAATCTCTGTATTAGCATTACATAATCAATCTGTAACCTTCCGGTTTCTCCAGGTCTCTTCCACGTATACAACCTTTTTTAAGACTCTTAAATCTCGTGTTAGCGATAAATACATTACAGTTTGTGCAAAATTCTTCCAGGCGGCTTCCTCTTTCACTCCTTGCGCCGAGTCCATATTCGCCAACCATTTTTCCTTCTCTTCCTTTTCCTACTATCGAATTCCTGTTTCCCAATCACTGTTAAATTTTCATCTTCATTAACTATCTGAATAATTTCTTTTATCTCATCGAATATTTCTTCAATCTCTTCATCATCTGCGGGCTAATTGGCCTATCAACTTATACTATTGTGATAGACGTAAGCTTCTTGTAGACCTTGACTACGATAATGTGTTCACTGTGCTGTTCATAGAAGCTTGCCAGCATTCCTGTTTTCTTATTCATTATCAAACCCACTCCTGCACTCCCCTATTTGATTTTGTATTTATCACCATGTATTCAACTGACGAGGAGTCTGTTCCTCCTGCCACCAAAGTTCACTAATTCCCATCACATCCAACTTCAACCTATCCGTTTCCGTTTTTAAATTTTCTAACCTACCTTTCCATTTAAGGGATCTGACATTTCGTGCTCTGATCCATAGAAAGCCAGTTTTGTTTCTACTGATTCGATGCCCTCCCGATTAAGGAAAATCCACATCGCACAGCTCCAGATTTAATGGTAAAATGGCCCAGTGGATAGCCCCTCAGAAACTGAACACGGGTCAAGGATGATAACAGGAGGAAGGTGTAATGAATTGTAAAAAAAAAGAAGCAAAATAGGAACACCGAAGAGGCCCAGTTCAAGATGTGCAACAGAGTGGTTGTGGGGTCACGGGTTTGTATTGTGAAGCGGTAGACACTTCTTCAAATCTCTCTCATGCCTCATACCCCTTTCTTCACAAGATCGTAAACTTCCTGTCCCGTTCTCCTTCTATAGTCTTGGCAGTCGTCATACTACACATTGGTTATAGAATATATGTGTAAGAATATATTACCGCCACAACTAAATGTGATGAATAGTGAGAGCAGGCACGATGCAGCATAGACTGTGAAATATGTTGCAACATAAAATAAAAGAGTCAAAACTTCAAAATTGGAGCGCAAGTGTCATAAAAGGTGGACTTTTGTAGAACAAATATGAACTTCTGGAGATCCCTTCCTTACACCTCACTGTTGCAAACGGGCATTGCACCACGACACATGCACAAATTTGAATACAGCGAACGGACACGCCAATGACTGGGCGAACAGTTCATAATTTTGTGAAAAAAGTGGCACCTTTGAGAACTGAACACAGACTTCCTACGTCGCAACCCCACACCCTGATCCCACAACCACGACGACGTACATCTTGAGCTTGGGTCTTTCACTGTACCCATTTTGCTTCTTTTTCACAGTTCAGTACACCTTCTTCATGTTTTCATGCTTGATCTGTGTTCAGTTTTTGACGAACTGTGCACTGGGCCATCTTATCGTTAAATCCAAGAGGGGTGACATGGGGAATTTCCCTAGTGGGTATTCTCCGACCGGAGATCCGAATGGGGGACTATATTACCAAACAAGACTCAATCATCATTTAACTATACAGAAAAGATGCATGCCCTAGGGCAAAATTACGGCCGTAGTTTCCCATTGCTTTCAGCTGTTCGCAGTATCAGCACAGTAAGGTCGTTTTGGTTCATGTTACAAAGCCAGGTCAGCCTGAACTACTGAGAAGGCTGCTGCCCTTCTTCAGGGATCACACGTCTGCCTGCCCTCTCAACAGACACCCCTCCGTTGTTGCTGAACTTGCGGTACGGCTATCTGCATCGTTGAGGCACACAAGCCACCCTACCTTTGGTAAGATCCATGGTCCATGGGTAGCAAATGATATTCTCCGCTGTAAAAATATCTAAGAGAACTACGGCGTACTCCTCAGGGAAATACGACATCAGATGTGGACAGACAGCAAACTACGAAAAACACTTAATTGAAAATTATGATGGATAAAATATGACCACGCGTAAACGTATTCCTTCGTCGGAGAAAATTCAGTACTGATCGTTAAATAATGACCATATGAGCCAACGGACAAGCTGACAAACACAAGGATAAACATATCAGTCGTAATGACAAGAAACACCCTTCTATTCTATTTCACCAGGAAAGTAATTTTTATTCGAGAACTGGGAATGTGGCTGCGCAAAGGACAAACTATCAAGCATTCAGAAATCGACAAAAATAAAAATTTAATACCGCGTTAAGTGGAAATGCTTCCCTTGAGTTTGCTTGATACATTAGCAGTGAATTTGCGCCACTGATCGATCAACAGCAACTGGTTTCTTCGTACTATGATCACACATTGTAGTAATTTAATCAGCACAGAAAGTACTTTCCACAAAAGTCACAATTATTTGTGTTGTTGTTGTTGTGGTCTTCAGTCCTGAGACTCTTCGTTGCTGCTCTCCACGCTACTCTATCCTGTGCAAGCTTCTTCATCTCCCAGTACCTACTGCAACCTACATCCTTCTGAATCTGCTTAGTGTATTCATCTCTTGGTCTCCCTCTAAGATTTTTACCCTCCAATACTAAACTGGTGATCCCTTGATGCCGCAGAACATGTCCTACCAACCAGTCCCTTCTTCTAGTCAAGTTGTGCCACAAACTCCTCTTCTCCCGAATTCTGTTCAATACCTCATCATTAGTTATGTGATCTACCCATCTAATCTTCAGCATTCTTCTGTAGCACCACATTCGAAAGCTTCTATTCTCTTCTTGTCCAAACTATTTATCGTCCATGTTTCACTTTCATATATGGCTACAATCCATACAAATACTTTCAGAAACGACTTCCTGACACTTAAATCTATACTCGATCTTAACAAATTTCTCTTCTTCAAAACACTTAAAATTACACCGCAGATGGCTACCGTAATTTCTCACTGACATACAAAAATTGGAACAAAACTGTTAAACAGAACCATAGTTCACTTATAAAATGTTCCAATACTTGTAGCCATGCCATGACAGTGTTACCGAAAGACGACTGTCCTTACCAAATCCTGCGGAAAGAGTGTCGGATAACGGACGCTGAACAGCGATCCCTCTGTGAAAGTGATGTGGAGGGAAGCTACCTAATGAAAAATCCCGTTCCAATAACATGTCGTGTCAATATAGTTAAACGTCTCTGCTTTTCTGATTCCACCCCTAAGACGGCAAAATAGTTTACTACATATTTCCGCCACTTTTAAGAAATACAGATTAAACGCAAGCATACATTCTCGGTTCAATCACAGGATTTGGACACAGGAAAAATGCAGATACACAAAATATAGATGTAACAACTGTGAACAAAGACTGTCTCCGTTTCTTGAGGCTTGCTACCGTCGCATACAGGCGAGAGGTAACGAAACACAGAAATACGCTCTAGGACAAAAAAAAGAAAAGATACACGACGAAGGAATTATCCGACGGGATGAAAATCGGTAGACGTGACGTATATGTACAGACAAACAAATGATTAAAATTTCAGAAAAACTAGATGATTCATGCAACAGAAAGAGCTCCACAAATTCAATAGCGCGTTGGTCTACCTCTAGCCCTTATACAAGCAGTTGTTAAAAATTGTTCAAATGGCTCTAAGTACTACGGGGCTTAACATCTGAGGTCATCAGTCCCCTAGACTTAGAACTACTTAAATCTAACTAACATAAGGACATCACACACATCCACGCCCGAGGCAGGATTCGAACCTGCGACTGTAGCAGCAGCGCGGTTCCGGATTGAAGCGCCTAGAACCGCTCGGCCACAGTGGCTGGCAAGCAGTTTTTAGGCTCGGAATTGACTGATAGAGTTGTTGGATGTTGTCCTGAGAGAGAAAGCATTAGATCGTCAAAATCCCGAGATTGTTGGAGTATCCTGCCCACAATGTCTCAAACATTCTCAACAGGGGAGAGTTCCGCCGACTTCGCTGGCCAAGGTAGGGTTCGGCAAGACAAATGGTTGAAACATCGCGCAGTGTGCGGGCGGTCATTATCTTGCTGAAATGTAAGTCCAAGATAGTTTGCCATGAAGGGCAACAAAACGGGGGGAAGAATGTCGTCGACGTACCGCCGTGCTGCAAGGGTGCCATGAATGACAACTAAATGGGTCCTGCTATGAAATGAAATGACGCCCGAGCCCTTTAGGCTTGTTTGCCGGGCTCCGTGATCGGTGACAGTCAGGTTGCTATCCCACCGCTATCCAGGGCGTCTCCAGGGAAGTCTTCGCTGGTTACAGGGGCTCAGTTCGAACCAGGTCTCATCACTGAAGACAGTTCTACTCCAGCCGTTGAAATTCCAGGCCGAAGACGTATCAGGAGACGCACTGAACAGTGGTGGTGTACCAACCTGACGTCACCCAGCATACGGCCCGAGAAACAAGAGTGATGGTCTGGGGTACCATTTATTTTCACTGCAGGAACCCTTTGGTTTTCTTCCGAACACAACTGCGCGTCGACGATATTCTACACCCAGTTTTGTTGCCCATCCTGGGCTTCCATTTCAGCAAGTTAATGCCACCCGCTCACGGTGAGAGTGTCTGCTGCTTGTTTTCGTACTGGCCAAACGCTTCCTTGGCCGGAAAGGTAGACGAATCTCTCCCCAGTTGATACCATTTGTAGCACTAGGGCAGGGATCTCCAACCATCTCCGGATTTTGACGATCTAACGCGCCAATTGAACAGTATTTGGCACGATATTCGTCAGGAAGGCATCAAACAACTCTACCAATGGCCTGAAGCAGAATAATTGCTTCAGAAAGGGCCAGAGGTGTACCAACCCTTTGTTGACTTGCTCACTTTGTGAGGCTCTTCTTCTTGAGTAAATCATCCACTTTTTCTGAAATTTAAATCATTTGTTTGCCCTTACATGTACCTACATTTACATTACATCACATCTACCGATTTCCGCCCCACTAGAAAAATTCTTTCACTGTGTGTCGCTTTTTTCCCCTAGAGTGCAATTCGTCATCAGGATTCATTTATATGAAATGAACTGAACTAAATCATGAGAGTAATTAGTATTACAGTCCCGTCTACACCTACTTGCTGGCTACCAGTGCTTTCAAACATCTGTTCACCAGACCTCCGTCGAAAGGCTGCTCTTTACAACCTCTGTCAGCAAGTGTCTGAAAAGAACTCGATCCCTCTTCATTACGATTTGCTATCACTGCCCAGGAAACGCCTCGAATCTAGAAGACCAGCAAATGAAATGGGAGTCCCAATGCTGTCCACAGGATTCGACCAGGACGCAGAGTGGAAACGTGAGTGGCAAGCTACAAGAAACCGAAACCACGAACTTGTAGAGAATCCAACAATTCCAGTTCCAGGCTTCCACCAACCAAGGGAGGTGTAGGTGCAGTTAAACAGATATCGGACCGAAGAGGGTAGGTGCAAATACAACACGCACACTTGGGGCTTTTCAAGTGACAGTGTGTGTGACTGACAAACAATGAGCCACATTGTGAATGAATGTCCAATCAGACGCTTCCCTGGTGGCATTGAGAAGCTCCATCAAGCATCCCACGAGGCACTCCGCTGGATCGAGTGCATCAACATCCGAGTGTAGTCTGAGCCGTTTTAAAACTTGTGGACTGTATATAATTTCACACGTTCATTTATAAATTATATACAGTCCACAAGTTTTAAAACGGCTCAGACTACACTCGGATGTTGATGCACTCGATCCAGCGGATCCTCGTATATATATATATATATATATACGAGGGCAGTTCAATAAGTAATGCAACACATTTTTTTTCTCGGCCAATTTTGGTTGAAAAAACCGGAAATTTCTTGTGGAATATTTTCAAACATTCCCGCTTCGTCTCGTATAGTTTCATTGACTTCCGACTGGTGGCAACGCTGTACGGAGCTGTTAAAATGGCGTCTGTAACGGATGTGCGTTGCAAACAACAGGCAGTGATCAAGTTTCTTTTGGCGGAAAACCAGGGCATCTCAGATATTCATAGGCGCTTGCAGAATGTCTACGGTGATCTGGCAGTGGACAAAAGCACGGTGAGTCGTTGGGCAAAGCGTGTGTCATCATCGCCGCAAGGTCAAGCAAGACTGTCTGATCTCCCGCGTGCGGGCCGGCCATGCACAGCTGTGACTCCTGCAATGGCGGAGCGTGCGAACACACTCGTTCGAGATGATCGACGGATCACCATCAAACAACTCAGTGCTCAACTTGACATCTCTGTTGGTAGTGCTGTCACAATTGTTCACCAGTTGGGATATTCAAAGGTTTGTTCCCGCTGGGTCCCTCGTTGTCTAACCGAACACCATAAAGAGCAAAGGAGAACCATCTGTGCGGAATTGCTTGCTCGTCATGTGGCTGAGGATGGCAATTTCTTGTCAAAGATTGTTACAGGCGATGAAACATGGGTTCATCACTTCGAACCTGAAACAAAACGGCAATCAATGGACTGGCGCCACACTCACTCCCCTACCAAGAAAAAGTTTAAAGCCATACTCTCAGCAGGTAAAGTCATGGTTACAGTCTTCTGGGACGCTGAAGGGGTTATTCTGTTCGATGTCCTTCCCCATGGTCAAACGATCAACTCTGAAGTGTACTGTGCTACTCTTCAGAAATTGAAGAAACGACTTCAGCGTGTTCGTAGGCACAAAAATCTGAACGAACTTCTCCTTCTTCATGACAACGCAAGACCTCACACAAGTCTTCGCACCCGAGAGGAGCTCACAAAACTTCAGTGGACTGTTCTTCCTCATGCACCCTACAGCCCCGATCTCGCACTGTCGGATTTCCATATGTTTGGCCCAATGAAGGACGCAATCCGTGGGAGGCACTACGCGGATGATGAAGAAGTTATTGATGCAGTACGACGTTGGCTCCGACATCGACCAGTGGAATGGTACCGTGCAGGCATACAGGCCCTCATTTCAAGGTGGCGTAAGGCCGTAGCATTGAATGGAGATTACGTTGAAAAATAGTGTTGTGTAGCTAAAAGATTGGGGAATAAACTGGTGTATTTCAATGCTGAATAAAACAACCCCTGTTTCAGAAAAAAAATGTGTTGCATTACTTATTGAACTGCCCTCGTATATATATATATATATATATATATATATATATATATATATATATATATATATATATATATATATATATATCTTTGTTTTGCTAAATGTGTACTACTGTAATTGATGCATACGATAATAATAATAATAATTTATATGAAATGGAATTGATGATTCCGTTTGAAAACCAAGCATTCAATGACAATAGATGAGGGGAAAATTGACTGTGTTAAACGTAATATTCTTCAGATTAGGCGACTAAAGCCAGATAGCGTACCAGGCCCCGAACCTTCTGATCTCACGAAGACAATGGATTAAAAACGACACACGAAACACCTTTTATTATTAAGGATGGGGCCCCTCCACGCCCGCACCAACGTGGTGACCAACACAAAAGTTCTACTGTCACCTCCGTATGCATGTTAGTTTTGAATCAGGCGTCACAGGATGCAGGCTGTGATATTATCCATGCGTCTGGGTAAGACTACTCATTAACATGGTCCATCAGGAGATAGAAGTGGTCGAAAACGATCGAAGGGTAGCGGTTGTAAGAGCAGAGGAAAAAAAAGTGCCAAGGCCAGCGCCAAGGGAAAAAAACCTCTGCGACAGTAGGACGGGTAGTAAGAGCAGTAGCGGTTTGCTAGCTGCGACAGAGCATGCAAGGTGAGGGGGGTTAGCGTGAGGTATCGTGCAACGTTACCTATGTACTGCGTGGTCGTTAGCTGGGTCAGTCCGGTGCCGCGGCTGGGCTCCCTCGTTGTCTCCTGGGCCGGCCGCAGTGGCTTACTCCCTGTAACATAAAAGTTCGGCGCGGCAGCGCGGCGACGCTTGCGCGATGAAGACTGCCCTGGCGGTTTTCTTCTTTGCACCTTTCACCTGCGGTGCTGCTGGGGCAACCGCTGGGACAGGTGCGCGAACGTCCTTCTGCGAGGTCGCAGGAGTGTTCGCAGGTACGACTGCACTGAGGCCTTGAGCGAAGACTGCTCGCAGTTGCCTCAAGGCCTCTTCCTTCTCTGCAGCCACGGCGGCTGCGAAGGCAGCCCTCTCCGCCGCCATGACGGCTTTGAGGGCTGCTGTGGCCTCCTTCACGGCGATGCCGAGCTCGAGGTCACATCTCTTCGCGGGAGGGCGAGCTGCGTCCTGGCTGCCCGTTTCTGAGCGGCCGTCCCCGCCCCTGGCAGGTGGATCTGCTGCTGCGCCGTCCCTCAGCTGCACCGGGCTGTTCTCCGCCCTACGCCGTTTCCGACGTCGTCTTCTCTTCTGCTGCTGCGTCGGTGCGGCCGCGGCCGCTTCGCCGCCCCCGGCACGGTTGCGGCTAGAGAAAGCCGCACAACCGCGCCAACTGGCGACGTGCGGGCCGCCACACCGGACACAAGTCGGCAGAGCGTTGCTGCCGCGGTCGCAGGCGCGGCTGTCGTGCTCACCTGAGCACTTGACGCACCGCGCCGCGTTGCGGCAGTACTTCGCAACATGGCCCTCGCCCTGGCACCTGAAGCACTGGGGCTGAGGATCCATGGCGGTCGGGAGAGCCTCCGTCGTAACCGGGAAGCCCAGCAACTTCCGCAAGTCGAAGATGTCGCTCCCGCCGTCGACCGTTTGCACGGTCACGGCATAGAGCGGCGCCCTCTTCCTGTTGGTCCGGTTGTGCAACCTTGCGGCTGCATTACCAAACCCGGCTCGCAGCAGCCCTTCCCGGACCGCTGCCTCGTCACAGCACCAAGGCAACCCCCTGAGGAGTGCCTTAGTCGTCTTCATCCTTCCTACGGAAGGTGCCTTCTCACGCGCCGGCGGCGCGTCGACGATGTGGTCGGCCACTGCGACCTTGATCGCCCTGTGGTCGGCCACGTTTGCGGCTCGAACGCAGATCAGCGAGTCTGTGTCGACAGACTCGTAGACCACCTCGTTCCGAGCGCAATTCGTCATGGTGTCGAACAGCGCTGTCCACCCGCCTTTGCACTTGACGTACAAAGGGGGGACAGGCCGCGACTCGTCTTCTCTGGAGTTCCTTGCACGGTCGGCGGACTCAGAGAGTCGCACAACCGAAGGACCCTTCGTAGCGGCATGTTTCCTCTGCGCACCCTTCTTTCCCATGCTGCGAGGCGCGGAACACGACAATTTGCACGCGTTGTCAAAACAACGCACGACAATTTGCTCTCCGCAGCGCCCACAGCACAGAAAACCTCTTCACGAGCTCTCAACGGCCGAGTAAGCGAAGCGCGCAACAGCAGCGATGCGCTCGCCTCGCCAGCTCAGGCCGGTCTGGTGCGGCGCGGCGTCCGGTGCTGCCTTGACAACGGGACACACACCAGCCCACATATTCTATTTATAGCAGTTCGCAACGTGAATCAGTGAAACTTTAACCACACACTGCAAACATCGTATGAAATGAATGAAATAACTTAAACAGCCAGTGCCTACGGATAACCACAATAATATGAACCATTACACTCAAGCTTCAGTTCAGCGCCGAGACGCATGCAACACAAAGCATGTCCTGCCCCGCCCACGGAACAAACCATAGCAGTCCATTTGAAACCAAGTCACGGCATTACCTGGTGAGTGGTCTGGCTCCTGAACCGGAAACCAACCATAAATTCCCGTAAACTTTACAGAGTAACCTTCAGAAATAGTGTGTGTCTGTAGTTCAAAGAGGGTACAGAATCACCTCTGCAGTAATGATGCGATAACTACCGCGAAGTAATGAAAATATATAAAATGTAAAATTGGTCATTGAATGTGGCCATTTGACAGGGAACTTTCAATGGGAATCCTTTAAGTTAACAGCTAGTTTACATACGTGTGCTTTGCTACAATGACACTGGGACGTTACCTCCGTAGGCGTAATTTATAGAGCACATTACATTTACTTTCGGTGTTGTTTAAGAGTTCTACCGGAACGTTTTGGAGAGGCTCTTTCATCACACTGCATTTTCCATAATAACTCCTCTGAAGCCCTGACAGTTATTTGGTACAGCCGATTCGAGTTAGCCGGTGAAAGACAAATGAGTTCCAGAAGCTAAACTTTGGAATAATGTAACAACAGAAATGCAGTTTTTGCAACAGAGCAAGGAATCTTCCATCATGGTCTGGTATCCGACAGCACATACTATGCTCCCCTTTGATGACGCCGAGTGTGCACAAAAACTCCCGGCGAAGTGTCGAAACAATATGATGAGTAGCTGCTAATTGTTATTCATAGAGACTACATCAAGATAATTTCAGTTACAATCGAGTGACGTGAAATTAAGTCAACTGACGTAGCAACAATGTTTGAAAATCTGAACCAGTACTGTATATGATCTCCAATGTACTGAGGGAGTAGGTCGAACAAATGGTACACTTCGATTCGTCATGAGGATGCTGGGAGAACGTTACTTGTCTACCAAAAATAATGTACTGAAATACTGCTTATGCCTGCATGATACATATCGAAGTGCACAAACAAATGGCAATGTGTGTATATGAATAAGGGCCGCGCTAATGTTTTCACGGCTGTTTGGGTCACATTAGAGTGTCATACATATCCAGGGAAGTCAGATACGGCAAAATCTCGAAAAAAGACAACCATCGAAAAACTTGCCACTGTCAGTTCTCACATCATTTCAATATTCGTCAGATATAAAATACACCGTTCTCATATGGATCATGAAAACAAAATCCCACTAACAACACCTCGCTCAGAATTACATGTGCAGTCATTATTCCTATTTTAATCTATATGTTAAATTAATTTGGAAGAGATCTTGATTTGGCAAAATGAACAGCACTCAGAGACACATACTTTAGAGTGATTTGCTGAATCGAGGAACTAGGAAGACAGAAAATAGAAGCCTTTCACATGCACCATTACAAATGGATATTCCAAAATTGATGAACGGATCGAAAATGAGATGACGGAATGCTACATACGGTAGGTGAAAAATTTCTTCAGTCTGTGGTTAATCATATCAGAACAATTAACATACGACTGTGAATGTGCTAAAGAACCATGCAGTAGTCAAACACCAAGGAAAATCATTAGAAGATGAATATTTCAGCATAACAAGACTGAACGCAGCCGCATGCTGTACATACAGGTAAAAAGATTGACACGAGACAAAGAGAGATGGACGAAGGCATCGATCCAGTTTCTTTATATTCAAAAGAGCGGCAAGCAGCATAAAAACGATAATCAGTCATTGTGCATTCGTTAGACACCATTAAAATATACGTTTCAATGTGTTAACCGTTTGCGTTCATGACGATTCGATGGAAAATGTATGCGACGTCTTGCTCTTCTCAGCAAACAGCATCTTCATTCCTCATATTACAACACCACGTAATTTCATTACTATCACTGAAATAGATACAAGGACAGTTCTGATCTTTTACGTTCTGTTTTTGTTATTAAAGACTATCTTGATAACTGTCTTGTTCATCCTGGTGACTCTCCTGTTGACGTCTGAACATTCAGAGTTCTCTGATTTGCTTTTAATGATTTACAAATAGGTATTACTTTGGTTAGAGTTGGCGTTTGGCACAATGAAAATAACTTCGACACCAAACGTAGTTAATTATTGTTATGTTTAACACTTTCAGGTCTAAATGATGGCTTGAAGATTAATCTATTATTAATCTTTCACGTTTCCAATGGACTGTTACTTTCGAACGTAAAGCACCGGCAGATCACGAGTCATGGTTTGGCCACACCGTTGTGTTTCCTGTTCTGAATCTGTGTATCTACACTGTCACCAGCTTCATGCAATCACACAATCACGACCTTACGTAATCTTGCGTAGAACTGGTGCACATTGAACCAACATGAAAGCTGTAAAAAATTTTATGAGTGGGGAACGTTTTGTTACCTTTAGTTAACACAAGACCTTTCGTCCTGAAACAAGCACGAACGAAATGACAAGTTAAAAATTACAGCTTTCTCAGATTCATTTTAAGTTATTGGGTTATTATAACTATTTGTCATTTATGAGAAAATATAAGAGATACCGAGACACGTAATAAGAATAAACAACATGGCAGCTTTTATCTTCTGACAACAAAATGATTGCCTTTCAGATCATACTTCAACATCAAAGCCATTACAGATGAAGTACAGACTTGGAACGGACAAGAATGGGGAAGGAAGCCGAATTTGGCATTGTGTCAGAAGCCATTCCGGCGTTCACTTCATGTGATTTGGGAGACCTTAGATAAAATTTAAGTTAGGATGACAGGACACCAGGTGAAATTGGTTTATCTTGAACGCTACTCCACAGATATGAACTTTGGGAAATGAATGTTTCGGTACAACAATGCAAAAAGTACATGATAGAGACTCCACTGTGAGGACATGTGCAAAAGACTCCAGCAAAATTCGCAGAGACGTGTTTTTCCGTCGACTGGCTTTGAAATGTACGTTGGCGTAGTCAGCCGCTATTGAGAGCAGAATAGACGAATTTTTAGTAGTTTTTCAAATATTTGATGTTCGTAGTTTCTAAATGTTAGGGCATTTCTCATCAAAAGTGATATAAAACCAATGTCGACAACAATAGTTCATTTATAAATGCAGGCGTGGCCAGCAGGAGATAACGAGACAAAGTATATGAACACACTGAATGTTAATTCAGTATGTAAAAGTAGATGGAAATCTAAGAATCGTACGGGATTGGAATATGGTTGCAGGGGAAGAGTAGAAAAAATAGTTATGGGAAGATGTGAGGTTCGTAGTAGGAATGAGGGAGAAATAAGAATAATTTAATTCTGCAATAAACGTTAGCTAGTAATAGCGAACATTCTGTTCACAGGAAGATTCCAGTTGGATTATATCATGGTCAGACAAAGATCCCGAAATCAGATACTGGATTGTAAGACGTACTCAGGAGAAGATATACACTCAGATCACAATCTAGTAATGATGAAGAGCAGAGTGAAGTCAAAGACAGTCATGCGGAAGAATCAGTGTGGAAGGAAGTGGGATACTGAAAGACTGGGGGATGATGGGAGGCATCTGAAGTCCGCTAAAGATACGGATACTTCGATAAGGAAACCACTGCAGGCAGTTCAGTTGAAGGTGAGTAGGTACCTCTGAAAAGGACAATGACGAAAGGATTAAGAACAGATTAGGCGGAAAGGATAAATAACATTCCATCGGAATTTCGAAGATAATTGGGGAAAGTCGCAACCAAACTACTCAGGTTGGTGTGTAGAATCTATGAAACTGGTGTCATACAATCAGACTTCCGGAAAAATATCATCCACACAGTTATGAAGTAGAAAGATAGGATAAGTGTAAGAACTATCGTACAATAAGCTTAACACGTCATTCGTCTATGTTGCTGACAAGAATAATACAGAGAAGAACGGAGAACAAAACTGAGTATCTGTTAGATGACGTGCATTTTGGGTTTAGGAAAGGTACAGGCACCAGAGACAGTCCCCACTTTGCACCTGATAATGGAAGCAAGACCGAAGAAAAATCAAGACACGCTCATATGATTTGCCGAACTGTAAAAAGCTTTCGACAGTGTAAAATGGTGCAAGACATTCAAAATTCTGAGAAAAACTGGAATACGCTATAGAGCAAGATAGCTAATATAGAACATGTGCAACGAACAATAGGGAAAAATAAGGCTGGAAGACAAAGAGCGAACTCGTCGGATATAAAAGGGTGCAAGGCAGAGATGGAGTCTTTCGCCGCTACTTTTCAAAGTACAGATCAAAGAACCGATGCTGGAAACAAAAGTAAGTTTCAAGAATATGATTACAATTCAGGGTGAAAGAATGTCAATGATCAGATGTTGGCTTTGCTATCCTCAGTGGAAGTGAAGAGGAATTACAAGATCTGCTGAATGGACTGAACAGTCTAATGAGTACGGAACATGTACTGAGAGTAAACAGAAGAAAGACGAAAGTAATTATAAGTAGCAGCCATGAGAACAACGGGAAGTTTAACATCAAAACTGGTGTTAAGAAATTAGAGGAAGTTAAGGAATTCTGCTACCTCGGAAGCAAAATAAACCATGAACAATGTAGCAAGGAGAACATGAAAATCAGATTACCAAATGTAAAGTTGCCAATCCTCGCCAAAACCCGTTCACTAGTGTAAATCAAAGGCCTTAATTTTAGGAAGAAATTCTGAGAATGTACGTCTGAAGCACTGCATTGTCTCGTAGACTATGGAACAGAAGAGAATAGGAGCGTTTGAGGTGTTGTGCTACAGAAGAATGTTGAATCCTAGGTGGACTAATCAGGCAGGGAATGAGGAGGTTCTCCACAGAAATGCCGAAGAAACAAATATACGTAAAACACTGAGAACAAGGGACGGTGTGATGATAATGGATACGTTGGTATGGGCGCACGATAGCAAGGTCTTTAGCACCCGCACCAAAAATAGTTTGAGACTGGACGAATGGACGGGATGACAGGACACGTCTTAAGACATGAGGGAAAAATTTCAATGGCGTTAGATGGACACGTAGAGGGTAAAAACTGAAGAGGACGACAGAGATTGGAATGCATCTAACAAATAATTCAGGATGCAGGTTGCAACTGCTACTTTGAGATGAAGAGATTGGTACAGGAAGGAATTCGTGGCTGTCTGCATCAAACCAGACTGACAAAAGCAAATTCTCTATGCTGCACTAAGAATCTTACAGTAACTGTTCTATCCGGACTTTGAGGCTTGCACCAATGGCTGCCAATGTTGTCTGCTGGGCAACAGAACGGAACGCGTTGCTCTCCGTATTCCTATTTTTAATAAACAACGCCACACGATCGGACACAGATTCAATCACGTCACGTGGCATATTAAATTCAGATTTTACTTGACTAATTATTCATGGAATAAGTTGCCAACAAAAACTCGTATCATTACTCCCCTGTTATTACATAGAGGCACTGGCGCGTTCATTCTCCCCGCGCGCAGCCCGGAATGAAATCTAATTGTCCCGTTTGACAGTGTATTAAATAATAATTGTCCGGTTCGACTAACCGCCTGGCACTAAATTATTCCGAACACGCTGGTCTACTCGCGGTCATGTGTTTAATTTTTCGATACGTGCGCTCCCATCCGCGGTTCGTACATCGCAGATCTCCTGTATTACATGAACTTCCATGACACTGTATTGCGTTGTCGGTGTATTATTCTTACGGGTCTCGGCTTAATGATGACATATGTTGTTTAGATGAAATTAACTTGTCTCTTGAAAATGACCAATATGAAAATACTGAGCCTACATTCCTTGTCTTTCATAGATGTGCACTAACACACGCGGAATAACATAGGCGCTATTCACAACTAACTAATGAGGTAATTCAAAAATATAGTTCTCTAATGGAAGACGTAGAGCATTTGGGGATGAGGCATAATTTTTCTTCGAAATGTTACATCGTGTAAATTGTAAAGTCACATACTATTTTTCTTCGTAGGAAAGAAGCATTTTAATATTAATAATTAAGACTATCATAAAACTCACCATTCATGACACACACAGACCAAATGAACAGACAGTATCAGCCCACAGGACGTTTCTTGATGAAAGAAAAAATTAGAATGTTATGAAAGGGCCCGCATCTCGTGGTCGTGCGGTAGCGTTCTCGCTTCCCACGCTCGGGTTCCCGGGTTCGATTCCCGGCGGGGTCAGGGATTTTCTCTGCCTCGTGATGGCTGGGTGTTGTGTGCTGTCCTTAGGTTAGTTAGGTTTAAGTAGTTCTAAGTTCTAGGGGACTGATGACCATGGCTGTTAAGTCCCATAGTGCTCAGAGCCATTTGAACCATTTTTGTTATGAAAGGTACATAATTTAGTCATAGTTTAAATTATACATTTTGTGTATTCCTATTTCTCATTTTCTGTAGTACTACAAAAAATTCTGTAATATGAATCCAGTCTGCACTTGTGTCCTCGCCGGTCGCGGTGGCCGAGCGGTTCTAGGCGTTTCTGTCCGGAACCGCGCAACTGCTACGGTCGCAGGTTTGAATCCTGCCTCGGGCATGGATGTGTGTGATGTCCTTAGGTTAGTTAGGTTTAAGTAGTTCTAAGTTCTAGGGGACTTATGACCTAAGATGTTAAGTCCCGTAGTTCAAAGAGCCATTTTTGAACTTGTGTCCTCTTGTGTTGAGGAATTACGACATGTGTTATATGAAACGAATTGCCGACAGTCCATATTCATGAAATTCCTTTTTAACCGAAGTCATGACAGGTTTCAGACACCTGTGCCAATCTTCAGGCGGCTATATTCATTTGCTTTGCAGGGAATGGCACGATGCGCAGCATTATTAGTGTCTGGTCAACGGTTTCCAAGAAAGTATTCTTTTGGTTCGTGATGCTAGCTGTGGAAAAATGATAAAAAATTATTGGGAAGCTAAATGTACACCGTATACATGAGATTACAAGTTGGTAGCAAAGAAGAGTTATACGTAACCGTCGGCTTCTACGCATGTAGGCACTTCCGTTTTAGACTTAGCAGTCATCCACTTGCAGTACAATTCCGGCTGAACCCTTCACAAGTGCATTAAATACGGGAGGAAAATGTTGGAACTATGTTTCAAGATCTCGAATGGATTGTGAACTCAGTCCAATTCCATGGTTAAGAATCTTTTATACAGGGGGTTACATTTGCGCTTCAATCTCTTGATTCGGTTGCCAGTTAACAATCGCATTATCCGTAGTTATTGGGCTGCTAGGCTATAAATTTGCTCCTTATTCCTCTGCAGAACGATGATAACAGATTAACTACAAAAGTTCAAGAATTGCAGTTGGCTTGAAATCTTGGAAAAGAAAGGTAATTATACACGGACAATGACAGGCAAACGCCTTAGTAGTCGCTGTAAGTAACTTCCGTGTTAATGAAAGAGCCTTTTGGAAACAGACTGCTGTCGTGTGGAACGATTCACCACCGGATAATTACCTACGAACGTTACTGTTACTCTATGTCCTGTCGCTGGTCCCAGTTCTTAATAATCCAGTGGTGCCCATTTCTATGCTAAAAACTGATTTGGTAAGAACACTTGAACCATGAAGAGACATCTCTCGGACATATCTAATGCCTTTATTGGTCTGTTGTGTTGGTCTGTTGTGCGCAAATGTGCCCCATTTGTATTTGGCATTATCTTAATGAAGCGAATCAATGGAACTGTTCCTTCATAGTGTCCATTTCAATAAAACTGTTTTTCGATGTCTACAAGGAAAGTGTGAGAAAAAGCTTCAAGTAGAAATACAAATAATGGCTCTAAGCACTATGGGACTTAACATCTGCCGTCATCAGTCCCCTAGACATAGAACTCAGGAGGAGAAAAATATAGCTAGTTATTAGTACATATTTACGAAAGTTCTTACAGAATGTATGCATTTTAGATTTAAAGGAGGTCACTATCCGAAAGCCAGAAGCGTTGAGTCGTCGCGTCGATAAGCACACACAAGAGAAGGAAGCCTTGCTCGGTTCCGTAGTTATCATGTGACGAGCTGGAGTGCGTAAACACACACACACACACACACACACACACACACACACACACACAAACTAAATATCATTCGTCTTTCATCATTGTAAAAGTAAAAGTATTCCAAGAAAAGTTTCATTCTACAGTTTAGTTAGGTGCTAAAGTTGGTGGTAATGTGGCGGAGCGGTCGGCAACAGATGGCAGTGGGGAGGGGCAGGAGAGTGCGGGAATACTAGCTAAAGACTGATTGCATTCAGCGGCAATGGTGTAAGAAATGTCGCGAACCAGTGGTTTAGACAGTTGTGTGCTTCACCATCCCTCGATACGATAGCACACCGTAACTGCGTAGCTTCGTTTCCGGCATCGATGCTCCTCAATACACCTCGCAATGGTGAGTCACATCTGCAATAATATAACGTCACATAAGTCGGGAACGTATTTGGCAGTGCATTACCACTCAATCTTTTGCAGGTGCGACTTCTACTACTCTTCGCGACACTGAATAATTTATTGCTTGATCGTACGTTACATCTACTGAAGTTTGGAACGTACAGTGATGGGAATTCAGGAATGAAACGGTGACGAAAAAAAAAGAGCAGGAAAATAATCTCGTTCTCATTTGTGCATGGCTGAAATTTTTTCAGACTTCTGTAAGTTGCTTCTAAACTCCGATTTGAAGTGGGAAAATTTGTGTTTTACACTATTGACGGCATGCGACCCGTAAGTACCGGTATGGTTGTCCTGGGATGGTGAGCAGTAAGCTGGGTACTAGGGTCCAATTCTTCAGCCGCCATGAAAATTGGAAATGCAACCAAATCAACATCGTGCTTCGTTTACAAAGTGGATTCAATAAGTAATGCAACACATTTTTTTCTGAAGGCAGGTACGTTTTATTCAGGATTCCAATACACCACATTATTCCCACTCCGTTCAATGAGTATCTTACTGGGAAGGGCCTGTATTCCCGCATCGTACCACTCTGCTGGTCAACGTCGGAGCCAACGTGTTGATGCAGCAGTACCCATCCCATCACGTACTGCTTCCATTGGAGTGCATCCTTCATTGGGCCAAAAGGATGGAACAAGGAAGTCGTGAGATTGGGTGGATGAGGAAGAACAATCCAGCGAGATTTTGTGACCTTCTGTCGGTTGCGCAGTATCGTGTTTTTTGCTTCGTCAGGAAGAACGAAAAGTTCGTTTTGAATTTATGTGGCGACGAGCACGCTGAAGCCGTTTCTTCAGTTTCCTGAGGGCAGCACAATACACTTCAGCGTTGAGTGTTGTACTATGACGGAGGACATCAAACATAATAACACGTTCAGAGTCCCTGTAGACCGTCACAATGACTTCACCTGTTTCGGGTGCGGCTTTGTACTTTTTCTTCGGAGCAGAGGGAGCGAGGCGCCACTCCATGGACTGCTGTTTTATTTCCGGTTCGAAGTGACGAACACATGGTTCATAGCAGTTGACGTTCAAAAAAAGTTGTCACGATCAACCTTGTAACGACAAGCAATTCCACATAGATGGTCCTCCGTTGTTTTTCATGGTCCTCTGTTAGGCGGCGAGGAACGCAGCTGTCACACACCTTTGGGTACCTCAACGGGCGGACGAGTGTACCAGCGCTGTCAACACAAAAAAATGACTCTGAGCACTATGGGACTCAACATCTTAGGTCATCAGTCCCCTAGAGCTTAGAACTACTTAAACCTAACTAACCTAAGGACATCACACACACCCATGCCCGAGGCAGGATTCGAACCTGCGACCGTAGCAGTCCCGCGGTTCCGGACTGCAGCACCAGAACCGCACGGCCACCGCGGCCGGGGCTGTCAACACAGACATCCAGTTGTGCAACGAGGTGTTTGATTGTCATTCACCGATCACCCTTGTATGAGAGTGTCCGCACGTTCCAACGCTGCAGGAGTCACAGCTGGTGTGCGACCGGCCGGGATGCGGGAGATCGGACAGGTCTGCACGACGTTGTTGCGATGATGACAGACGCCTCGCCCAACGACTTACCGTGCTTCTGTTCCGTAGACATTCTGCAAGCACCTACGAATGTCTGTGACGCTCTGGTTTTCCGCCGAAAGAGTATCAGTGACAATCCTCTGCTTGGAACGCAGCTCCGTTACAGCCGGCATTTTGAAGACTACGTATAATCTCGCTGTCTATCGGAACTTCATGATACTATAGGGTCTAAATAAGGCATATTCCACGATGTTCCACAACTAATTCCGCATTTCTTCAACAAATTAAGCAGATTTTCAACCGATACTGGTCGGGAAAGAGGGTGTTACGTTACTCTTATTGAGAGCCCTCGTAGTCAGAACTCGGACAGTAGCCAAAGGCTACATCTTGAAAACATGCGATGATCCCAGTGCATGCCTCAGCACAAGACGGAGCTGCAAGCAGGCGGTCCACGGGCACCAGCATTCTTGCGGCGCGTCGCCATGTCTGCGTTCCGCCGACAGCAAGGCGTGTAAGAGCTGGAGGCTGGCAGGCAGTAGCAGGTGATCAGTAGCAGTGATGTGGGTCGGGCAAATGCCCAGTGGGCAGGACATTAATAAATGGGTATTTGCACGGGAATTTTCCCAAATTAGTTTTAAATGCCCAAAATCTGGGCATGTAATTAAAAAAAGTACTTTTTATAGATTTTACTGCTAGAATGCAGGTTTATTTTTATTTTTTTATTTTGTTCCCTAGCATTTCACACTTAAACTTGCCGTACCAAGGAAGGGAGCGCGTTGCTGACAGCTACTTATCATTTATAATTTCCTCTTTCTTTTTGCCAGTTCTGTTCTTCACTCTCGGTTTTTCTCTCTCTCTCTTTCTGTCTATCTATCCCCCTCTCTCTCGCTCGTGTGCGCACGAGTGTGAGCGAGCACCCATCCTCCAACCCGCTTCCCCCCCCCCCCCCCCCCCAACACACACACACACACACACACACACACACATACACACACACACACACACACACACACACACACACACACACACACACACACAGCGTTGAACAGCTGTTCAATGACAAGCTGTTATAAATGATGGTTCAAACGGCTCTGAGCACTATGCGACTTAACTTCTGAGGTCATCAGTCGCCTAGAACTTAGAACTAATTAAACCTAACTAAACTAAGGACATCACACACATCCATGCCCGAGGCAGGATTCGAACCTGCGACCGTAGTGGTCACTCGGCTCCAGACTTTAGCGCCTAGAACCGCACGGCCACTCCGGCCGGCGGTTATAAATGATACGTGATTTCATAATCGTACCACACTTACACACCATGTCTTAAATACCTTTAAAGATGAATGGGGATGGAATCATGGCTGGTAGTCACAATTTATAATTAACACCGTTTATTGACATTACCCCCTTTATGAAAATTGACAATTACAAATTGTGGACGAGAGCCACTAGAGAAAGCTTTGCAAATAGAGTTAGGAACCCTGCGTACTCAGTACTCTAACAAATAATTCCAAATTAAGAAAACAGAGTTACTGACAAACTTGAGAACTCCAAACTCCCGTGTAGGACTTCCCTCAAAATAGATATAATGAAAACAATTACAGGTAAAGGGTGACTTAATAACACTTTAAGATCAAGTGCCAAGCTAAGATCCAATTACATAACGTGATAGAACCACTTAAAAAAACTACAGCAGAAACATTGCTCTTTAAAAATAAACGTTCACGTACTCAGACGTGTTAATAAAAAAAAATTAATAGAAAAGGCTGCACAAGTAACTCAGCAGATGCTACGCAATTTAAGGTTTAGCCAGTTGCCAGTCCCTAATATTTAAGAAAACAAGTTCATATACAAACAAGTTATATACATTATATACAGGGTGGTCCATTCATCGTGGTGGGCTAAATATCTCACGAAACAAGCGTACAACGAAGAAACTACAAAGAACGAAACTTGTCTAGCTTGAAGGGGGAAACCAGATGGCGCTACGGTTGGCCCGCTAGATCGCGCTACCACAGGTCAAAAGGATATCAACTGCGTTTTTTTTATATAGGAACCCCCATTTTTATTACATATGCGTCTAGTACGTAAAGAAATATGAATGTTTTAGTTGGACCACTTTTTTCGCTTTTTGATACATGGCGCTGTAATAGACACAAACGTATAAGTACGTGGATAAATGGCCATTTAAAAATACGCAGTTGATATCCGTTTTACGTACGGCAGGGCCATCTAGCGGACCAACCATAGCGCCATCTGGTTTCCCCCTTCAAGCTGGACGAGTTTCGTTCTTTGTATTTTTTTTCTTTTGATGTTTATTTCGTGAGATATTTGGCCCGGTCACTATCAATGGACCACCCTGTACATATTTAATCTACCAGCTTAACCCGCCTTGACGGAAGGAAGCTAAATACTAAACTCTGGAAGGCGATATGTGAACAACTCCGTTACTGGCCAGGTTCTTAAACATTGCGAGGCCTAGACCTCGGATGACATTTCGCTCCCCGCCAAGGCGCTGGCACAATCAAAGGTTTCTGCCCGAATCACAAAGACATTCCAATAACTCTGAAACATAGAAACACTCGGCAGAACCTTTGGATCACACATGGACAACTGTACTATTAGAGTGCAGGCTTTAGAAACGGCAGAATAAAATCATTTGATTGCAAGAGACACCAAGCACTAGTAAAACTTTTGAGAAATTTTTCAAATAACGGCCAGCATTTAACTAGGCCAACTGAACTCTTCCACACCCCCTTAAGGTTCGAACATGAAAGTCTCACCATAATAATAAAGTTTAAAATCTCTGAGTGCGTCGGTGAACAAAAAATTACGATGACTTCCTCCATATCAGATACACAATACGAGGGAGCGGGTTCCGCAGCTTCACCGCTTCCCTTCAAATTTTGTTCCCAGCGAAGTCACAGTTCTATCTCCAAGCTGCCCATGTCGGCAAAACGCCCAACCAATTTCACACCACAAAATGAAATGGTCATCACACTCGTTCGGCAGCCGTTGACACTCGTCTGCCCGCAAATGTCACGAGATCTCCAGTGTTACCCGTCGAAGGCTAACAACTGATTCGCTTCGCCTGCCAGGCCGCAAGATAAGACACGCGAAAAGCAAAGCTAACTTACCTCAACCACAATCTATCTCAACGATACATGAACAAAATGAGACTGTCGCCAGCTCGCCAAGGCTCAACCTCGTCCTCCTAAGTGAAAGGAGACCGCCCAGGGGTGGGACAAACCCTCCCTACTCATCCCAGCTTAACCTGGTTTTCATTAAACAGCTTGCCCGACGCGATCATCTCCAAGTTGACTGGGCTCAAGATTTTACAGATCCGACAAGGGCCCTTATATCTCGGTTTTAATTTTCCCTTAGTATCTAGGTTAGACGGAGCCGCCAAGTTACGGACAGAAACCAGGTCCCCAATCTTTCCCAAAAATGGTCTACGACCCTTGTTATATCGAAGCTGCTGTCGCCGGTGGGCTGCCCGGATATTCTGTCTGGCCCTTTGCCAATTCTCACGGAGGCTCTGATGGGTGACGGACACTGGTAAGAGGTCGTTTATACTCCACAAGTTTGGCAACGGAGAATTAAGGATATAGGCAAACATTAACGCAGCGGGTGTCATCCCGCTTGCCTAATGTTTGGCCTGATTGCGCCAGGGCAAGGTGATATCCCATCTTATAGGTAACCGGGAATGGTAGATGATTATGGCTGTTTTTAAATTCCGATTGACTCTTTCGGCAAATCACGCCTTAGGATAATAAGCCGTGGTGGTAATACGTTTAATACCCTGACTGAAATAGAAAGCCTTAAACACACGAGATAAAGGAGAGTACATTTTCGCTTACCAATGATTTCGGCTGTCCAAACAGGGCTATAACCTTCTACAATTGCTGGGTGGAGATTTCCGCAGTGACCCCCCCCCGAATAGAAAGCAGCCATGTAAACTGGGAGAAAGCATTCACGCAACCAAGATGTAACGATTGCCTTTCTTTGTCCGGGGCAACGGTCCAATGCAGTCGATAAAAACTTTATCGAGGGGATACAGCTCCCGCTGCGAGTGTAGAAGACCACGAGACGTCCCGGTTCAGGCTTCGCCCTTTTGCAGAGATCACACATCCCAACCAGTCGCCTAATGTCGTGATAAAGAGAGAACCACCAAAATGTTCGTATCCTGGCCAAAGTCTTATACAGGACCACTGGCCTCCAAGAACAGAATCGTGATAATACCGGAAGACCATCGGTACTAGCTCAACTGGCAAACACACCCTCCACTGTCGATCGGCGCTACCCTGCTTACACAGTACCCCTTGTTGGAGGCAATAACACGGCACCATAACCCCAGCCATGACCCTTTCTCGAATCTGACCACAACACGGGTCCTGCGCCTGCTTCTCCTTAAGCCCACCGAACAGGTTAGGATGGTCGGACAAAATCGCCCCAACACTAATGTCCTTTTCGCCTTGCTCCTGACCTTCCTGGGAGTCAGGTGTAAACATACGCCTCAGAGCATCGGAAATTGCATTATCCGAGCCTTTAATACATCTGACTTGAAAACGGAAGGCACATATACGGACTGCCCAAAGTGCAATTCGGTCAGTCTTTCTCAGCCTATCCAAGACCACTTAATGCTTGGTTGTCCGTCTCTAATACAAATTATTTATGCTCCAAATACAAACAAAACTTTTCCAAGGCAAAAACAACGGCCAGAGATTCTAATTCATTTCCAGAATAGTTGGATTCAGGAGCAGTCAATCGCCGTGAGGCATAAGCTAGAGGTCGCCTCTCCCATTCATGTTCTGTAAATAAAACTGCCGCTACCCCGGTATGACAGGCGTAGGTCTGTAACACAAACGTACTATTAAAATGCGGCACAGCTAACAACGGGTGATTAGTAATTGCAGTCTTAATTTGTGCGAAGGCTCTCTGCTGATTTTCTCCCCATACGATATCGCTATTCTTCTCCCGAATATCATTAAGGGGGGCTGCAAGATGAGCGAAAATGGCAATGAATTTACGGAACAAATTCACCATACCAATGAAGCGAGAGACATCTTTCTTATTCTGGGGAGGGGGAAAACTCCGTAAGGTCTTGGTTCTATCCCAGTCGATGCCTTTTGCAGATACCACATGGCCTAAGAAAGAAATCTGTTGTTTACCCAAGGTTATATGGTTTGACGGTGCGGCCAGCCGAAAGCAACCTTAGAAAAACCGACTCCAGGTGAACAAGGTGTTCCTCAAAGGTGTGACTGTAGATAACTACGTCGTCTAAATAGTTGTAGACACAGACGAACTTCAAGTCCCGTAAGACCACATCAAACAAACGAGACAACACAGCCGTACCAGTGGCCAACCCGAAAGGGAACCGGTTGAACTCAAATTCCAATCTGTGCAAAACGCTGTCACAGGCTTGGATGACTCGGCAAGGGGGATCTCGTAATATGCTTTAAAGCAATTGTGCAAATCGGGCAAGGGAACCGAATCCAACACCACATTTTTGTTAAGCTGTAAATAGGCTGTTTAGGTTTTTATGTTGGCAACGCTACGTAGCGCTCTGTATGAAAGTCACTGACTGTGCTGTGTGCAATCTGTGGCTGGTTGGCATTGTTGAAATATTCGCTATTGTAGTGTTGGGCAGTTGGATGTGAACAACGCGTAGCGTTGCGCAGTTGGTCAACCGCCAGCAGTGGTGGATGTGGGGAGAGAGATAGCAGAATTCTGAGAGCGGACGATCTGGACGTGTGTCCATCAGAAAGATTAAATTTGTAATACTGGATATCATGAACTGTATATATATATATATATATATATATATATATATATATATATATATATATACATATGACAACTTTTGAATATTATTAGGGTAAATACATTGTTAGTTCTCTATCAAAATCTTTCATTTGCTAACTATGCCTATCAGTAGTTAGTGCCTTCAGTCGTTAAAATCTTTCATTTAGTTGGCAGTATTGAGGCTCGCTCTATTGCAGTAGTCCGAATAACGAAGATTTTTGTGAGGTAAGTGATTCATGAAAGGTATAGGTTATTGTTAGTCAGGGCCATTCTTTTGTAGGGATTATTGAAAGTCGGATTGCGTTGCACTAAAAGTATTGTGTGTCAGTTTAGTGATGATCAGGATAAGTAAAGAGAGAAATGTCTGAGCACTTTCAGTTTTGCTCAACTGTTTGAAAATCAAATAGCGTAAGAGGTTTACCAGCACAGTAATTTATAATTTTCCAAAGGGGACGTTTCAAAGCCTCCAGTAATCAACTACCGTACGAATATCGCTACCCTGGTCTTTTGGCATTGGCAGTAGAAATGTAGGAAAAGCATAAGGCGAAGTTGATGGTGTTATAACCCACTCTTGTAGCATGTTATCGATTTTAGCTCTCAAAATCTTCATCTTCGGTGGAGACAGCCTATAAGGGGCCTGACGGACGGGCAGATTATCATTTAATTGGATGCCATACTTAAGAATCTGTCTCCTCCAACTTATCCGGTAAGACCTGAGGATAGCACTCCAAGAAGTGGTTGAGAGCATACAATTGATGCGCCGTAGGACAACCCTTGTCAACCTGCACATTGCACACATAGATCACATTCCCTGCACAAGACCGCTGGCACGGACACGACGAGAGACGGCGGTGAGGCGCAAACTTGCAAGACACTCCCTGCCTAATCGAAAACCAAACCGGCATTCTGGATGAAATCACACCCGAGCAACAAAGGGTCCCTCAAATTCTTAGCAATGAAAAATCTATGAGGCCTTGAGAATTTGTCGACGTTCAACCACCCCCGCACCTCCCCTACTAGAGGTGACTCTCGCCCATCGGCGACCCGACGTCTCTGAACCGGAGACTGCGGAGACGAAAACCTGCACAAATGTCTGTATTCTGTGTACCAGTCATAAACAACTGAGGACACGGAACTACCCGAATCCAACAATGCACACACTGGTTCCTGTCCTACCCAAGCACAGACAAAAGGGAACGCCGGAACATGCGTCGCCTGAATGGCTTTACAATTCACTCCCCACCTTTTCCCATCCTCTGGCGTCAGATATTTGAACGAGGGCTCCTAAGTACCGGACAATCCCGTACTGAATGATCGACTGCATGGCAACGGTAGCAACGCCGAACTACTGAATTAGAACTGGTATTAATAGAGTTACTACACATTGGTGTCTCAGATATTACTTTCCCTTGTGCGACGGAACGCTGTTCATCCGCCCAAGAAATAGCGTGAATGGTATCCACCAAATGTCGAAACTGTTCAATGGAGCAGGGGCGTTGTACAAGGTTCAACCTGGCGCGATCCTGTACCCGCATGCATTCCAACACATGTTCGATGCAATCAAGATCGGACACACGCATATCCAACGCCCCTATGGCCATGTGAACCCTCTCAAAATACTGCGCTTAGGTTTCGTTACACGCTTGGACCTTCCAGTAACATTAACGCTCTAATTCGACAGCCGGCCGGTGTGGCCATGCGGTTCTAGGCGCGTCATTCTGGAACCGCGAGACCACTACGGTCGCAGGTTCGAATCCTGCCTCGGGCATGGATGTGTGTGATGTCCTTAAGTTAGTTAAGTTTAGGTAGTTCTAAGTTCTAGGGGACTGATGACCTCAGCTGTTAAGTCCCATAGTGCTCAGAGCCATTTGAACCATTTTTTTTCTAATTCGACATGCATGCGCGCCGAGATAATTCTACTAATACGCTGACGGAGCTGAAATAAGGTACCCTGTTGTTCAATTTCCTCGGCTACAATGCTACTAAGCACATCCTTAGCCATCTGATATAATAATGCTAACACGACAGACTGTAGAACATGAAGTGCATCAGCGTGAATCTGGAGACGGATTAACAACCACAGGAAGGATTGAATCTGGCTCAAATCAAATGGTTCAAATGGCTCTAAGCACAATAGGACTTAACATCTGAGGTCATCAGTCCCCTAGAACTTAGAACTACTTAAACCTAACTAACCTAAGGACATCACACACATCCATGCCCGAGGCAAGATTCGAACCTGCGACCGTAGCGGTCGCTCGGTTCGAGATCGAAGCGTCTAGAACCGCTCGGCCACTGCGACCGGCGAAATTGGCTCAAATTTTCGATATACGAGACATATATCTTTCAACACATTCATAATTGGATTAGGTGACTTGGAAAATAAACTCAAATATTCTTCGTCACATTTAATGCGTGTGATCTCACTCACATTTTCAGGTTCAGAATCAGTACTTAAATCTCCCCCGCTTAAAGCAAGCGCCACGGCGCTCGTGACTGCAAACCTCCGGCAACATCAACTTATGACGGAGAGCACCCATTGAATGATTGAGATCGATTGAAGCGATATCCGTTAAACAATTACAGCAATGGGCTACATGCGCCTGCACGCGACAAATTTGTTTATGCGTCGGCTGAGTAGAGGCCAGAAATTCAATTGTCCGACCTACATCACTTAAAGCTGTATCGATATTCGACAACAAGTCACCTACCTCGCTAACGATGTATGTCGGTAGGGCGACGGGAATGTCAACCGCTGCACGAAGCCTGGCCACCAATCAGACACATTCACGTCTATCGACAGCCCGCGCACATGGAGTTCATACATCAACTGCTCTTTCCTTAAATAAGTTACGCCGGGGCAAGCTCGGAGACTCTTGTTACGTAACTTCCTGAAACAGTCAGACAATTCTCAAAACACAATGATAATTTTACAACTTACTAAGCCAAGACTACCAACCATAGGATAGGAAAAGGAAACCCCCCCACTCCCTTGTGTCTCTGCTACAAAGTGATACGTGATTCCTTAATCGTACCACACTTACACACCATATCTTAAATACCATTAAAGAGGAGGCGGGATGGAATCATGGTTGGTAGTCACAATTTGTAATTAAGACAGTTTATTAACATTACCCCCTTAAAAACATTGAAATTACAAATTGTGGACGAGCCACTAGATAGAGCTTTGCAAATACAGTTAGGAACTCAACGTACTCAGTACTCTAACAAACAATTCCAGATTATGAAAACAGGGTTACTGACAAACTTGAGAACTTCGAACTCCCATATAGGACTTCCCTTAAAATAGATATAATGAAAACAACTACAGGTAAAGGGTGACTTAATAACACTTTAACACTAGTGCCAAGCTATGATGCCATTACATAACATGATACAACCACATAATTTAAAAAACTACAACAGAACCACAGATCTTAGAAATATAAATGTTCACGTGCTCAGACATGTTAATAAAAAATTACTAGAAAAAGCTGCACAAGGATGCTATCCTTATGCTATGCAGTTTAAGGTTTAGTCAGTTGCCAATCCCTAATATTTAAGGAAACGATTTCATATACAAACAGGGTACTTACAATATATACATCTACCAGCTTAACTCGTCTTCAGAGAAGGAAGATAAATACTAATCTATGGAAGGCGATATGTGAACAACTCCCGGTAGTGGCCAGTTTCTTAAACACTGCCAGGACTAGACCTCAAATAACATTTCACTCTCCGCCAACGCGCTGTCATAATCAAAAGTTTCTGCCCGAATCACAAACACATTCCAGTAACTTTGAAACACAGAAACACTCGGCAGAACCTTTGACTCACACATGGACAATTGTATTAATAGAGTGCAGGCTTTAAATACGGTAACATAAAATCATTTGATTGCAAGAGAATCAAAGCCCTAGTAAGACTTTTGAGAAAATTTTCTAATAACGGCCAGCATTTAACTAGGCCAACTGAACTCTTCCACACCGTCTTAAGGTTCGACTATGAAAGTCTCACCATAATAGTAAAGTTTAAAGTCTCTGAGTGCGTCGGTGCACAAACAATTACGACGACTTCCTCCACATCAGGTACACAATAAGAGGAAGCGGGTTCCACAGCTTCACCGCTTCCTTTCTAATTCTGTTCCCAGCGAAGTCACAGAACTTCTGTCTCCAAGCTGCCCATGTCGGCAAAACGCCCAACATATTCCACACCACCACGTGTGACGGCCATCACGCTCGTTCGGCAGCCGTTGACACTCGTCTGCCCTCGAATGTCACGAGATCTGCAGGGTTACCCGTCGAAGGCTAACAACTGATTCGCTTCGCCTGCCAGGCCGCAAGATAAGACACGCGAGAGGCAAAGATAGCTTACCTCTACCACAATCGATGTCAACGATACATGAACAAAATAAGACTGGCGCCACTTCGCCACAGCTCAATAAAAGATATTGTCCTCGGGTAATCGCTTTGTAATATAACACACCTTATAAATTGTGTCAAATCTCTGAATATCATTAAAGAATGATTATTGATAGCAAAATTATTACTGAATATATTAAACATCTAACATGTGTATCTTTTTGATACCTGTTTTCTTAAATGTTAAATTGTTTTCAGTGAAACACATGAAAAAAATGTTTTATTGTCAGATGTTCAAACATCTGACACCGACTACAGTTTTATATTCTGCTCCTTTCTCTATCTGACTTCGTATGATTGCATTGTTGTGAAGTTAAAATGAGAACAATAACATAAAAAAGACTTAAAAACAAATAATCGATGCTCAACACGCTGGGATCATTCTATTCCGATACTAGTCAATTCTTAGACAATCGGCGATTCTTGGAATCGTGGAATCGGTAGTACAAGTAAAAATACTGCCTATAGGCCAACTACTTAATATAAATTGTACTTTATTTCAAAAATTACTTTTAAACTTGAGTGATGTCTTCCTTTTCTTCTTTTTAATATGTACTACACCGCTCTCCCTGTTAGCCATGCGGTCTAACGCACGGCTTTCCGCATTGGAAAGGAGCGCATGGTCCCCAGCACGAATCTGCACGGCGGACTTGGTGTCGAGGTCCGGGTTGCCGGCCAGTCTGTGGATGGTTTTTAGGCGGTTTTCCATCTGCCTCGGCGAATGCGGGCTGGTTCCCCTTATTCCGCCTCAGCTACACTATGTTGGCGATTGGTGCGCAAACAAGTCTCCACGTACACGTACACCACCATTACTCTACCACGCAATCATAGGAGCTACAGGTTACACTTGTCTGGTGTGCGACGTTCCTTGGGGGGGGGGGGGGGGGGGGGGGGAGGGCGTCCACAGGGGGCTGAACCGCACAATAGCCGTGAAAGAGTGGTTCGGTGTGGGGCAGCGACGGGGTGAAATGGACTGTGGTAGTCATCGTGGGGTTGTGGACCACAGCGGATGCGGCAGGGACGGAGACTCTCCGCCGTTTCTAGGCCTCCGGTTAACATCCAATACAATACAATACAATGTACCACGCTAAAAAATGACCTCATTAAAGATGTAAGAAGCTATGTTTATGGTCCAATTCATTTCCCTAACAACTCTCACCCAAGTCTCAAGCAGTACTTTCGACTTATCTAGCCAATTACTAAAGAAGCACTGTTACAAAATACCTTTCCCAATACAACATAAAGCTTAATTTTTTTATAAGCCACGCTTATCAGTTAACTCTCAAATTGCATAAATTTCCGGGTATTCATGAATTTTACGCATTTTTCCAGGCATTTATCCTGGGCACTTGCCTTAACTTATAAATGCCCAGGCATTTTACACCACTAGTCAGAGTTGAGTCAAGCCAAGACGCAGAACGCGAATGCAGGACCTCTCGGAGATGCCCCGGAACCTATTGATGATAGCATCAAGACGACCCGAGACAGACGGTGCCCTTTCAGTTGCCAGCAATATCAAGTCTAGCAGTGGTCCATAGCTCAGCAGCTACAGGATGCAACGGCTAGTTGTAAGTTAGGCTGGATGATCCACATCGGGTCGACGGCTGGCATGGAGAAGCATTCGTCTTAGGCAACAACCGATGACAAATAGTGTTCGTTCGGAACGGCTAGTATTTATACTCGCTCTGCTTGGTTCTGATATGACGAGATACCCCTTCTGGTCACATAGACAGGATGGGTCAGTGCAGCATACAGCATAAGGTGACGCCTCTCACCGCTGCACTGAGCTGGTGTCTTGCACCAGGCTACCTCACTATTATTCCGTCCCTCAAAGAAGAACTACACAGGTAGCATTCTGGTTCGACTGGCCACCAGTTGCAAAGTTGAGAGGCACTGGCGCGACAAGAAGCACCAGTCATCGTGCAGGAAGAAACTTTCTACTGTTGCTGAAAATTCTTTAATTCGTAAATCTTTTCTCCCCACTGGCACACATTAATGGAAACGTCCAAGTTAAATGGAATTACAGTGTTGTAGAAGATCACGTGCGCTTGGCTTTATAAAATACAGTTGGCATAACTGTTCAGGCATATTAAGGGGACCACACCTTCCCTATCTGACCCATGTTCATTTACTCAGGTATTTGACCCACTTCTGAAAAAACTATTTGATGCAGTACCTTAACATTTTTACTGTATATTACATGATGCTAATAGAGTCAACTGTAATAAAATCTACTTTATCCATTTTATAGTTTTCGAGGAATACTTTTTTAAATTTATTATCAAATAATATTACGTTTTTTCTGTAGAAAATATTTTTTGTGACCTTCGTAATCGCGGAATATTAATGAATGTAGTACCAGAAATGGATTTTTATGTTATGCAGAGTCTCGGAAAATTTCATTCATTTAAATGTGATAGTTTCTGATATAATGGGGCATATGTACCGAAAATTTTAGTTTGCGGGAAATTGACTTTCAAGTAAAAACTTTTGAAACTTGTTACTTACAGTTAATTAAAATTGTCCTGCTGCATATGATGGCCCTTCTTTGGCCTCTAGCAGGTCTCCCAGCTTCTTTATCACCTTCCTGGATGTTTGACTTGCTTTCTTGGCCATATTAGATACAGACCTGTCGGCATCCGCTATTCTCATTTTATCGCAATGTTGCAGCCCAGTGATCCTATTTTCACCAGAAATAATTTGGCTCTGAGCGCTATGGGACTTAACATCTGAGGTCATCAGTCCAGAAATATTTCCCTTCTTTTTTCAGTACCCAACACTTTCCAATATTACCACAATTGAATGTAATAACAACATCATGAACTCCTAGTTTCATTGTATGTATGCCTACAAAAACAGTTTTAGGAAGGCGGTTCCAAATTATGCTGTTGAAACATTCATTTGGGTTCTGTGTCCCCCCATGCAGACATTTCCTTAGAAGGTCCGGATGAGCCCGGTCTCTGAAAATAGGTTTAATTGCTGTAATATCAGCAGCAGAAAGAGAATGCTGGTGAGAATAAGATCTCCAGTTGCCTGAGCCCTATTGTGTTTGCACCACGAATTTTCTCATGATGGACACAATCCATGACATGGCTTATCATCAGTATAGGACTTACGGGAGAATATAGCCCAAACATCTCTCTTCATTGCCTCCAGATTTTCTTTATTTCTCCTAATTGCCTGCCCATAGTACTTTCTATTTCAGTTTTAGTTAACCTACCCTGTCCGGTCAAAAATTTCCCATCTTCAGATTTTTTTTCCTCTCATATCAACAGTTAGTTATCTCAGCCTTGTTCCCAAACGTTTTTGAACATAGCCTACACATTCTGTTTTGCTAATAATGGCATCTCCATATGGCTTAGAATTGACAGTGGGTGGGTTGACAGTAAGTGACAGCAAAGTGGGCGTGGCACATAAACACACGTGGTAGAAAAATGCTCTTTAAATGCTCGAAAAAAATATTTTCAGCAATATCCTTTTCAGAGTACTTAAATAAAACCTTAATCTATCGAAATATGATGAAAACCGAAAATCGATTTTTTTCTACCTGAACCACGGTGTGGTCCCCTTAGGTATAGCCAAATAGCCAAATCCCAATCAAACCGTTCTGTTGGGTTTATATCATTTTCCTTTACCTCTATGATCTGGCAGTTCAGGACTGTGTCAGAAGATACGTGTATGTATCTTTCCTTCCCATATATCATTATTTCTTCACAGGTTACTCCTTTAATAAAGTATTGTCGTTAGCCGTGTGTCGCTGCAGTAATGTATTTTATGGAAGTCTTATTATGAAACACTCCTACAGCCACTAAGTGAATCTCGGTAATTGTGGTAACAGTTACAATCCACAAGACCATCACGAGGCCATGAAACAAAGCAGAGAATCACTCACATAACGACAAACTGTGGACATAACTGCAGTTACTGTTTCCATTCTGTTGTAAGCAAAGTGACTTAATCATTTTTGTTGAACACTAATAAAAACTGCAAACTGCCGGGACGGATCCCTGACTGATAATGGAGGAAAAATGGTCCTATGAACATGTGCCTGGAATGGACGGTTTGCGAACAGCGACAACTAATCGTAGCGGAACACAGTACAAGGCTGCATCGCATTCACGACACAAGAGATCTTCAAAATGACCTCCAGGGGATGCAGTTCAGGCGTTTACACGTAACATCATTGATTACCGAAGTCTTTCGTATTTCGGCCTACACCATGCTGGCGGGCCACTTGCCTGAAACTTTTAGGGGTTCGTCTCAATATCCTGTAGAAGCCGATCCTCCAGACCTGATGCACCTACCCTACGCCGTCCCCATGCAGGTTCGTCTTTTTGAAAGGACAGTGGAATAGCAGGAGAAAAGTTTTAAATTCGGTCTAAACCTTGTTTCGCCACCTGTCTGACATTTTATGTTATTAGGCAAATGATCAAGAAATTTTGTTGCTACTTATTGAACTCTCTGAGCCTCTGACAGCTTTAATAATTTATAAAGGCCATTTTTCTCTAGTCTATCACTGTTCATCTCAAATAATTGCGATGACTAATTTCATTAGTGAATATGTGTATTGTGACGGAGCAGTTAACCCTTTAATGCATAGTGTAGCTGATCAGCTACAGACTTCATTTCGTCGATGTATCCTATACTGAGCAACATTTTGTAACAAATTCGTTATGTAGTTAAGTGTATATACTCTACTGCAGCTGCTGAGCTGCTAGTAGTTCTTCATAGCGATCGTAAATGGCAGGATGAACTGAACCAGCTGTGTGGATGTACTGCCGCGCGTGTGTTTTGGCCGAAAGGTGAGACGTCTTTTTGGTTGTGCACTGATTTGTGGGTTTGAAAATTACTTTTTTATTTTGAAAACGTAAGTAGACATGATGTAGACAGTTAATTCGAGTGTCTTTACGATAGATTTAAAATTAGGTCTGTTTCTGTGTTTGTAGCGACTGTCAACAGTAATGCTTTGTTAATTTAATTTTACAAAAAATTTCAATACTTTTTTTCGTAATGTAGGTACTATAAACCAAAAGTGGTAACTTTTACAGCTCGAAATAAAAGAGTCATACATTTAAGGATTAAAATGCTAAGCTCCTTGGAGTGGTTGCCTACACAAAGTTTGTGTGTAAACATCACATATTCTTACTGCTCGCTTTCGTGAAGCCAGTATTTTCCTTCTAAGTGGTGAGTTATTCCAGACTCCCATATGACATTATTGAATGGAAATATAAAATTACGTCAGGAGGTTGATACGTTTGTTTCCAAAATTAACAATTATACGAACAGAAAAACTATCTGAACTTAATTGTTTGAGAAGCTCTGTAATATGCTTCTTACAATTCAGATTTTCATTAACATGTACATTCAAAAACTAGGAGCATTCCACCCCATTTACTGACTCCATGTGCTACATCAATTGTTGGTATGACTACTTGTTGTACAAGAAAGAATGTACGGTGTTTCTTCAAAATTATAGGGAGTTCATTTTCAGAAAACATTTAACAACTCTTTGGAAAATAGCATTTATCAATTCTTCTGTTGCTTTCTCTGTTTTATTATAAAAGTATTATAGTGTGCAAAAAGTACCAATTTCCCTTGTTAAATGTTAAGGGGGAGGTTATTCACATATATAAGGAATATGAGTGGAATGAAACATTGTAGCTCCATGAACGACTGTTAAGAACTCTTTTGCTAACTGACTGTAATTTTCTTGAACCTTGTCTAACTTTTGAAAGCGGATGCGCTCGCCGTTGCAAACCCTGTGTGGCAAAACTGCGCCGATGCCATCTGAAGCAGCGTTGAGTGACAGTACTGGCATGTTACACAAGTTGAAGTGTGTTAAATAAATATGACGAAGCAAGGCATCTTTTAATTTCCAAAATGATTGTTCGCACTGCGAAGTCCTTTTGAAAGGAATCTATTTACGTCTGAGGCGATTCAATGATGCCCCAATTTGAACTGGGTTGGGATAATTGTTTCACAATAATTTATCTTCCCAAAAACTGCTTGTAAGTACTGAATATTATTAGAAGGTAATCTTCACATGGCCTCTGTTTGGTACGAAAAGGTGTGCCGCGAACATCAGTGACGTGTCCCAATTACCGTAATAAAGCAGGAGCATTTTTACAGATTGCATTTCAACCTGTGTACATTGAGATGTGAGAAAATGCATTCTAAAACACTCTTTCTTCGGCGTCTCTCCGGAAAAAATTACATTGTCAAAATTTTTAGAACATGACAGCATCATTAATCACTCACTCTGGAAATCGTTAGGAGAAAGCAGGAGCTGAGGCGCTCCCGAGGGAAGGTTGCTGATACTGGTAAAAGTCTTCAGTCGTATTAATTAACATGACCATCTTCATTTCGTCGAGAAATGGAAGTTGCAGTTAGGCGTCTGCTGAACCTATTTTCGAGAAAAATCGTCCTCCAGTTAACAAGATCATTAGTACCGAGGTATGCGCTAGAGGCAATTTGAACATTTACAGTGGCCGTGGAATCCGCAAAGATCCTAATGTTCCCGACTGCTTTGCTAACGATCCCCAGAGGAAATGCCCACTGGTTTGCTGAAATGGGTCGCAGGACACCACTTTGTTCCAGTCGTTACAGTTTAGTAGTTAATTCACTTTGAACAGCGTATGGTACAGGACGTGCACTGTAAAATTTAGGTTTGGCATTACCTTTAAGCGTAAATATGCGCTTTGGAATGCTTCGCATAACCTGGTGTGCCATCAAACAAATGTTTATCTTTATTACATAACTGCTGAATACTAGTACTGACTGCACGTACATTATCTTGAATTCCCCGACGGAACAAATCGAATGCGTTCATTGCAAATATAATCGAAGCAGTGCTGGATTGGTCTACACTGAACGTCACAGCGCTTGTCGTATTTTTGTACTTTGTCGTAGGGTACACGTCCCGAGAACAAATTCTTTCGCCACTGTAAGTTATGAGATGCAAATCTGATTGGTGAAAGTTTGGGTGTTATAACTGTTCGTGTGTTTGATGGTTAAGTAAAGTAAATAAAGCACCAGTATCTAAGTGATGTTTCACATTTTGTTTCAGAATTTGTAAACCAACGAACAATTCGCCGTTGTTCCTTTGAATACGAATGTCGGTACTCTTTCCGGAGAGACCGTTACAGATTGGCAACGTAGCTCAGTTGCCCGATGTTATTTTAGTCTTTTCTGGTTTCCAACAGCCGAGCTTTATGTGGTCAAAAGATGTTCAAATGTGTGTGAAGTCTTAAGGGACTTAACTGCTAAGGTCATCAGTCCCTAAGCTTACACACTACTTAACCTAAATTATCCTAAGGACAAACACACACACCCATGCCCGAGGGAGGACTCGAACCTCCGTCGGACCAGCCGCACGGTCCATGACTGCAGCGCCATAGACCGCTCGGCTAATTCCCGCGGCGAGCTACATGTGATTTTAGTCTTTTTGGGTGGAGTTGATATGACTTTCCTACAACAGAGTTTTGCGAAGTGCTTTTAAACTTTTGCTTCGTACGATTTTTCTTTCGCTTGGATTTTCTGCTGTGAGAACTGACTTTGAATTCTGATTGTGAAATGAAGTTTATTTCCGTTTTCTGCAGTTAAGGTCTATGTGGAACTGAATTCACTTCACAGTTCTTCTGTAAGTAGACTTGCTAAGTGTATCCGATTTTATGACAATACTGGAATTCTGCTTGGGGGAAAGAGTAATGTTTACGAATGTGCTTGGTGAGGCACTTAGCAATGGTTCAAATGGCTCTGAGCACTATGCGACTTAACTTCTGAGGTCATCAGTCGCCTAGAACTTAGAACTAATTAAACCTAACTAACCTAAGGACATCACACACATCCATGCCCGAGGCAGGATTCGAACCTGCTACCGTAACGGTCACGCGGTTCCAGACTGAAGCGCCTTTAACCGCACGGTCACACCGGCCGGCAGGCACTTAGCACATGACTTTCGCGCGCAAAGGCTTTAATGCCGACTCGGTCATGCTGGGAATTGCTTACTCTAGTCGCACTGGCCAACATACCAGTTTGCGACTTGTGGGCTCGTGTAGACTTGCGGGCTCCGCATCCACAGCTGCAACTATAAAACCGTTGAAATCTAGCTCCGTTAAGTCTTACAGTTCCTGATCTTCAGTCACTTGTAGGACGTCGCCCAGAAGGGATTGCGGTGCTTTAAAATTTCTGTTCTACTTCTGTTTTCTCCTACACTTTGGATAATAGCATCGCGAAACGTCAAGTCAACAAATAAAGCTCCACAAGTTCAATTAAATTAGAAATTTCTAGCCGTACCTTTAAGTTCTGCTTTCCTTTCTTTCTATGTCGTGTTAAGTAGAACAGCAGCCGCTTGTACGAGAGATTCATAATATCCATCTAATTTTTCTGCTATATGAGCGTACAACAAATTTCGCGGCTGTACTCGGTGTATTTGAGGAAACAATTTTCTACAGAGTCAAAATGTTGCTACCCCAGCAGAGAATTTGGAAAGTGAACGATCATTTCCACAGCGAATGTATACAGAGAAATGCCGCTCAAGCTGCATTTCATATTCGGGACATTCCTCTACTGTAGCGTCGAATGGGTGAATTGACGCAGGCGGCATTGGACCGCCGTAAATCTGAGCTTCGTTAGTTGCTTTCTGTGTTTTTTAGTGGTTTTGTTGTGCGTCAAGGAAGGAAAGATCAAAGGAAGTAAGATAAGAGTTTAATGTGTCGCGAAGTCATTACAACGGAGCACAAGCTCGGATTACGAAAGGATTCTTTCCTTTTCAGAGGAATCACTTTGCATTTCCTTGGAGCGATTTAGGGAATCACGAAAAATCTGGATGGTCAGAAGGGAATTTGAGCTGTTGTCATCTGGAATGCGAGTCCGGTGTGGTAACCAGGGCGCCACCCTGATCGGTATTGTGCTTGAAATAGTCACGTAATGCAGGTCAACAGCTTGTTGGTCTGAAAACATTGAAACTGAACAAGAGCCGTAAGTGACTGATGAAATAAGTGGCGATCAAAAACTTTCCGTATGAGAACGTGACTGGAGCATGTATGCAACCCAGAGCGATTCCAGTGCGGCTATGTTAGTAAGTGATTATTGTGACATTCATGTCTTTCCGACGTGTATGCGATATATACTGAAACCTAAACTATGGTGACGTCCAAACAGGACCAATGTGCTCTTAAGACTTTCTTGAACTTCCGAGAGACAAACACCAGTAGACGTCGATCGGAGAATGAAGAATTTGTATGGTGCAGCATGCCTGTCGAAACCTCCATTGTCGGATGGTGCGCCAAGGATGCTACTGTTTCGTGATAGTGCATGTCCCCATATCGCAAATGTCGTAACACAGAAACTGCCCCAACTCAAGTGGCGGACACTCGAACATGTGCCCTATAATCCTGATCTCCCCCCATGCTTCTGGTCCCTTAAAAAAAGCCTTGAAGGGTCGACGATTCCTGTCAGCTGTGACGTCTCGTTTTGTATGGGCTCGATGGTAGTGGTTGTCCCAGTCGAGATAACGTGGAACGGCGTCCGTCGATCACGATAACTCCAATCTGTAACTATTAGACAAACAAACACCTCGCGCGGTTTAGTTAATTTTCAGACACTGTCCCTCAAAACTGATGTCAATGTCTCGATGGAGCAGCATTTCAGAGTGTGTGCGCCGCCCTTGCTTGTAATTAAAGCAATGGTGTTCGATGTCTATCGATCTTCTCCACTTATCAATATAGCGACTGCACCACTCGATAACGCGATGACTCCCTTGATCTGAAATGATAACCAAAAGTCCTTTGCGTGTTCGCGACAGACTTTTCAGTTCACGCGAACTTGCTGACTGTTGTTCTTATGCCCAGTTTGAGAATGAGTTTTCAAACGTTGAAAATATAATGTCTTGAATCATCAATCCATCACTCAAGCCTATGTCACACCATGAATTTTGCGAGGATATTGAGTTGTTAATTATTATTCCGTCGTCAAGGCATCGCTACGTCTTGTATTTAACAACTACACGACGTAATTCCAGAGATAACATACCCTTGAGCAATGTTCTGAATGCGTCGTATTTCGGTGTAAACTTATTGCTGTTTGTAGTTAAATTGTCACTAAATCACTTCTCACATTTATGTTATCCGAAGAATCAGTTAATTCGACAACTACATTTTAAATGTCAATTAAATGATGTATGCGACACGAAGAATTAAAGTTAAATTAAAGTTTATTCTTCTTCGTAATTATTTGTCCCTACCACTGAGCACACACATCGATCATTGTGACAACACGGCGCAATTGTAAGTTCTTCGTGATTGCGTTTATCAGTTGACTACTCAAGTCTCATAATTGAATCTATGTCGGCGATCAGTCTCTTTCTGTGTCCTTTGATGTTCGTGACTACTAAGTATCACGAAGGCTAAGTCCCATCGCCAATCAGTAATCACACGAGTTATTTTTCTGTCACATATATCAATTATCCCGTTATCTGTCCAAACGGTAAAGATGATTTTACTTCAGTCCGATTTCTGATCAACTATCCCGTTATCTGTCAAAACGGTAAAGATGATTTTACTTCAGTCCGATTTCTGACTAATACTTCCAATTGCAAAACTTTTTAAGCTTCAGATCGGTTTTAAAACAATCTAGTAGCGCTTGACATGCGTATTACTATTGCAAGAGTACAAGAGAGAAGTGAAGTGAACATCTCCATTTCCGAGTTACATTGTAGTCACAGCGAACTTACAGCTCGATGCGGCTACAACTATCTTCTAGGATAAATGTTATCTTTGGTCAATTTATGGTCTGGGCTTTAGCCTTGGTAAATAATAATTTTTTTGAATTCTTTCTTTAAAGTTTCTGTTTCCAATCGTATGGTATTCTTTCATTCAGTCTTTTCTTTATGGTAAGCATTAGTTTTTACATAACATTCTTGTTAGTCAAACTGTTCAGAGTGTAAATTTTGTTGTCAGTAGCTGTCATCACTGTCAGGATGACTGATATTGCTATTTCTTTTTACAACAACAGGGTGTTCATTATGGGTTGAATAATTGGGGTGTTACACAGCTGAGGATGTGCAGCAGGCGGTTACAGACATCTTCATACAGCAGGACACGGTGCTTTACCAGACAGGTACCTTCAGCCTGGTGCGACGGTGGGCGATTACCTCAACGCTCACGGGGATTTGACTGATTGGCATACAGATTCTGGACTGCACAGACTTCGAACAGAATCTTTTTGATCGCGCCTTATACCAAACACGAAGACATACAATTGTGGGGGTACAATTCACCCTCTTTCGTTTATAATATTTATACGTAGCCAATAATTGATGTACTTAGGTTCCTATGTTGCATTTACAGTTGTCCGTCTAATTCAAGGATGGGAAACAGCGGCCCGCCGGCAACATCTGACCCACTAAGAGATTTTGTGTGTCCTCCCAAGACAGTCCGTAAAGACCGCGTTAAACTGATATTTCCTTCCTGCGCGCGACTGAAGATTTCCAATAGCACAGCCACGTCAATATGCATGTGTAGTGAAGAAACTGCCGAGAATTCTTTCATCGCTGTGTCCTATCGTCGTCCTTAGGCTTCTGTTATTCGGTCGCAAAACTATTTCCTTACTAGAGTACCCATTCTTCTCAAAAACCTGCTTTAGATGTTTTTCCGTAGTCTTTGCGACCGAATAACAGGAGGCCTAAGGACAACGATAGGACACAGCGATGGAACAACACGGTTTCTCTGCCCTCCATCAAAAAGGTAACGGATCAAATCGGCAAGATTTTAAGGAAACATAACGCTCGACCGATTTACAGACCAACTAAGAAAATAGGCCAAGCACTTCGTTCCGTTAAGGATAAACGTCCCCCTCTGTCTGCAAGTGGTGTATACAAGATTCCGTGTACATGTGGAAGGATCTGCATTGGAACTACAAAGAGAAGTGTGAATACACGGATGAAGGAACATAAAAGTATTTGCCGACAAGGGAAAACAGACAAGTCATCCGTGGCGGAACATGCTCTTTAGTCGGGTGATCACGTAGTGAAATTTTCGGAAACTGAAGTTTTATGCACTGTGACGCACTGTTATCCACGGCTATATAGAGAAGCCATCGAAATATATAAACATGGGGATAACTTTAACAGAAAAGAAGAAGCTATGAAACTAAGCTATACATGGACAGTGGCGCTACAGAATCGATGAGAAGTTTTTATCTTTGACGTTTTATGATCGATAGTTATATTTTATCCTTCACAAGGTTTATCTCTGCTATCACGTGAAATCCAGACCACGCCCACTTTCCACGGTATTTAGGCCGTTCCTCGACGTCCGACTCGTCAGTCGAAAAGACTCAGTACAACCAGGAGCACCTACGAAGATGCCCAACGGAGCTTTGGACGAAACGTCAGGGATAGAAGAATTCCTTGGACCACGGCCATACAACCCAGAAGAATTCTCGACAACTGAAATATCCAGTCGTGAAAGACTTCATTGTATGAGTGAAGAAACTGTTTGCTAAGTTGACGCTTGGCATTGACCGTTTACGGTCGCTCCGATCAACCACCCCGCCAAGTGTCATCTTGGTTAGCGTGAATGGTAGGACAACGATGCGCTGTGTTTTCCTGGTCCACCTAGCTTATTTTCGTTTCCTCTGAGCATCAGAAAATACATAAATTTCCAAACTTCAATGAAACAATGAATCCTTAGAAAAAACGTAAAATCAGTGATGAATGTCGTGTGTTTAATGAAGAATGGACAAATATATTGTTAACACAGGAAATAAAAGCAATATGTTTATTGGGTCATGGAACGGTAGCTGTATTCAAGGAGTACAATCTTCAACGACTGTATGGAACAAAACACAGCGAATTTGGCGGTGAACTTTCAAGAACGCTGAATAAAAGCTCTTCTGAAATGCAAAGTTAACTAATGAAGGCAATCATCTTGAAAGGTGCGGACTTCCAGTAACCCTCGCTTCCACAAACCGCCTGTAGAGACAAAATAATTACGCAACTCTGGTCTAACTGAGTACTGTCCTCGGTTCAGTGATTAGTCACTTCTAGGAACTGACAATTGTGGCGCAAGCGTCGATGGCAGCTTTCCAAGGTCTGTCATGCCTTCTGCCCTGTAGCTCTGTGTGTGCCGACTTATATAAACGCCCGGAAGGATATTATGTGCTCCACTGAGGGCGTAGGCATTAGTGGCGACGTCTGTCTATATATTTAGCCTCGTCGATCGTGTTGCAGATGAAGGACGCGCCCGCTGGAGGCCAGCCTGGAACTATCATAATCTGCTGACGTACAAGTAAACCACACGACAATAGGATTTTTGTAATTCTTCATATTTGTGGCGCGTGAAGTTCAAAACAAAAATACCAATCACACAGAGCAGTTCGATGCAGCTGAATAAAGCTCTCGAGAAAATTGGGTCGGAAAAATTCAAAGTGTCTTTAATACCCTAATGAATCGTCAAGTTTTTGACAGACAGTATGGTTCTGCAGTACAGTGTCTCCTTGCCATGTCGACAGGCCAGGTTCAATTCCTTGATGTGGTAAGATTTTAACTGAACACTCATGTTCTGTCCAGGTTCAATTCCCTGACATGGTAAAATTTTAACTGAAGATGCATGTTCTGCGAGCGTTTCCATGAAGGGTACAATATTTGAAAGAAATATTTAATTTCTAACTTTTTTTATTTTAAACGATTTTTGTTAACAATTTTTAATAAAAGATCGGTAATTAGGAATTTGCTGACTGATCAGCCAGAACATTATGACCACCTATCTAATAGTTGGTATGTCCACCTTCGGTACGGATAACAGTGGTGACGCATCATGGTGGGGAAGCAATGAGGCCTTGGTAGGACGCTGTATGGAGTTCGCACCACATCTTTACACACAACTCACCTAATTCCTCAAAACTCCGGGGAGGGGGGGCGGTGAGCTCTGAATCCATGTTCAGTCGCAGCCTAGATGTGTTCAGTCGGGATCAGATCTGGCGGGTTTGGGTGCCATCACCTCAATTGGAACTGTGTTCCTCGAACCAAACCATCACACTCCAGGCCTTGTGACATGGCGCATTATCTTTCTGAAAAATACCACTGCCGTCGGAAAAAATGAAGGGATGCAAGTAATCTGCAACCAGTATGCGATACTCCTCGACCGCCATTGTGCCTTGCACAAACTCCACTGGACCCTGGACCCAAGGATGCCCACGTGAATGTTCTCCAGAGAATAATGGAACCACCGCCAGCTTGTCTCTGTCCAGCAGTGCAGGTGTTAAGGAGCTGGAAGACGACGGATTCGCGCTCTCCCATCGGCAAGATGGAGAAGGTATCGGGATTCATCAGACCATGCAAAGCTCTGCCACTGCGCCGATGGTCACGTGCCTATTTCAGTCGTAGTTGTCGATGTCTTGGTGTTAGCGTTGACACGTGCATGGGTCGTCGGTTAGGTGCGTTGTGTATTGAGACGCACTTGTACTCTGCCCAGTGTTAATGTCAGATCTTAGTTTCGCTGCAGTTCGGCGCTTGTCCTTTTTTACCTGTCAGCCCAGCCTACAACGTCTGTTATCTATGAAGAGGTGTGGCCACCCAACACCACGACGTCTAGACATAGATTGACCTTCATTTCGCCACCTGTTGAAGAACTTAACCACAGCATTCCTCGAACACAGGACAAGTCGTACAGTTTCAGAAATGCTCGTGTGGAGTCTCTAGGCCATCATAGTCTGCCCTCGACCAAACTCACACAGATCACGCGCCTTCCGCATCCTACACACGGACGGCACGCCCACTAATACTACATGCACCCTGCGTGTCTCTGACAAGCAGTCATTCCTCGCCAGGTGATGCTGCCATCACCTGGACTGCTTTATGTCAGTGTTAGATCGGTTGTCAATGTTCTGGCTGATCAGTGTAATTGCAATGAAATTATTTTTGTGCGTGATAGGTAATTAGAAATAAGATGAAGTGCATTTTGCATAAAAATGACCGATATGTGTTAATTACCATATTTGATGAATTTTATAGTTAAGTGACGTAGGTATCAGAGGCGAACGGGAAAAAAAACGAAAGAAAATGGTGACTGAAATGAAACTACAACTAGCCATTACAAGTCTCAAGCACCTCCGATTTTTTCCATCTTTATACATTTCACACTTTACAGAAATGCTAGTATCTTTGTATGTACGTTTAAAAATCTGCATCAGCCGGGAATAGATCAGACGCCGTCCACTTTGCAGGTGAGTATTCTATCACAGAATCACAATACCCATAAGAAAAAAAAATATGTACCTTCCTTTACTGCACTACCACAATGCCTGTCAAACATACTGCTTTTCCTTTAGCGTACTTACGACACTGGGCAGTTTTCTCGAGAATTTTAGAGAGCTGCATCTAACTGATTCATATGATCGGTATTTGAATTCTGAACTCAACATGCCACAGTTAAAAAATATCACAAGAACCCCACTGCTGTGTGATCTCCTTGCTACAAGCGGCGCATTGGCGGCGCCTTGTGTGGTCGACATACACATCGCAGATCCAAACCTTTGTTGTAGCTGAACGGTGACCACCAGGAATTTCGTGAAGGACTGGACCGAATGTTTACAAACCTTAACTCACCTTTTTATTACACTGTTTTACTGACCATTAAATTTAACAATTTACTCAGTGATTAAATATCTTTGGCCAACCGGTCACGCAATAATTTGATAGTATTACTAAATACGAAAAGAGTTTTGCGTACCGTAAGTTACGAAACAATCAGTTAACCTGGGAGGCACTTAAATACAAATGAAAACAATCCCAATTACTTAACTATGATTATAATATTAATTTAATCAGGTTACCTTCCATTCAGAAGGCTGTTGCACGCAGCTACTGTTATGGACTTGTAAATAATAGATTTCAGCTATCAGTCGTCCTTTTTAAATTTTATTGGCAGATCTAGATTTCAGCTAGAAACTACCCATTCCCAATGCACTATCATTTTTGATCAATGCATGTAATGCCCTTTGGTCGGGCTTCATCCACAGTTCACTGGTTTTCGGTAAGAGCCTGGAACAGAATTTTATCATAAAAAACTGATGCTAAGGCTTCAACCCCATTATAGAAAAGAGAAAGGTCTAAACTTAAGACAATATAAGCAGCGAAGCGGAACGATTACCAGCTTACGAACACTCAGCAGTACATGGATATTACAATGGCATTAATGAACAGAATAATAAGATCGCTAATACATCTCGCAAAAAGGAAATTTTGACGTACAGAAAAAAGAAGGCACGAGGGTCGCCCAGCAAGTAATACACCGCATTGTTTTCTGCAACAATTATTTACTGAACATAACGAGAATTACACACACGAAAGAAAGGCGTTTTATCTACATACCCTACTTTTCCCTGTAATCTCCATCCCGTGTGAAACAAGGGCGTGGGTGCCCTGCCGGTACCAATCCCGTCTTTGTGGCAGAGTCAGTGCTTCACTATGTGAATTATTTCCTCATCGTTCTCAAACGGCACTCTCCAATGGCCAACACGTGGAAGGCCGATGAGGCTAGGTCAGGGCTGCAGTGTGGGTGCGGTAACACAGTCCAACCCTGTTTTGCGATGTGTTCAGCAGTCCTCAGACTTGTGTGGGGCCGAACGGTATCGTGTTGCAGCAAAACATCTCCCGGGTTGCTGTGGCACCGAAGTTGCCGGAAGCGCGTTTTGAGTTTTGTTAATGTGTTCACATATGCTTCTGAATTAATGGTACCGTCTCGTGGCATCACATCTATCAGATTCACACCTTCACAGTCCCAGAACACAGTGACCATGTCCTTATCGGCGGAAGCAGTTTCTTTGAATTTTTTTCTTCTGTTGGGAGTGGGAATAGGGCCGTTCCATCGACCATCGTTTTGTTTCAGGCTCAAAATGGTGAACCCATGATTCATCAACTGTCATAATTTGGGACAAGAAGGCCTCCCCCTCAGCCTCAAAACGTTGCAACAAATCAAGACAAATGTTTCTTCTGTGTGATTCTTGATCCACCGTTAGACACCGCGGTACCCATCTTACATATACTTTTGAATATCCAAGAGTGCGGATAATTGCATTCACCCTTCCTTTGCTGATTGATGGGTGCAGCGCCATCGCCGAGTTGTAACGCGTCTGTCTTCGCGAACCACAGCATTAGCTCGCTGTAACATGTCAGGTGTGACAGCCGTGGACGGTCTCCCCGACCACTGCAAATCGTGGAGCTCCGCCGAACCGCCTTCTGATGACATCACCCTCCATGCGCAGCGACCAACGGTACTTTTGTCGACAGTAGGTGCTCCATAGACGTAACACAAGCGTTTGTGAGTATTCCCCATAATTTCTTTCTCTGCAGTGAGATATTCAACGACGTCATGTTGCTTGTAACGTATATCACCTACAGACAACAATTTGAAACTGCCCTGCAGCAACACTAACTGTCGGAAACTTTGTGCGCTCGCTCAGGAGACTTCAAATAATACATACGTAACGTTTCGCATTCGTAGCAAATTTTCCGGCTGAGAAAAAAAAAGCGATGCATTACTTTCTGGGCAACCCTCGTAAATAGCGATCCAAATAAAAATTCGCAAACTTATGATGAAGTTATTAATTGATTTCTTGATACATTAGGACTAGCGGACTCTAGTTTCTGATGACAAAATATCTGAAAAGGATCTGATAAATAACTCAACTTCTATCCGGGAACTGACGGATGATATGGCGTGGCTTACTCGCAAGTTCCTCGAGCGAAACACAGGACCGCGGAACCTGTAGCGCGGGTAAAACTCATCCGTGTCGTAGTCAAATTCCGCTCTGCAGGCCACGAAAGACTAAACATAAAACTAAATGCATAGATTAAGTTGGACAAGCGGTGCACAACCACCAGTTCGGGCTAGCACTAACTTAATCGTGAGGCTGCTACCTTACATACAAACTGCAGCTCAATACATTCATGTGACAATGTTAAAGATAGTATAAAAAGATCAGATGTAACAAAGAAGAACCCACTAGACAACTTACCATGGGATTCAGCACTTTTGGCCACCCCGACCCACTGACCTATAACCGACCACAGATTGAAACCGAAACCTGAGAAACAATTTGTGCTTACACATGAAGGCATAACAACTATATTATAATTATAACAAGTCCTACTTCCGCGCTAAGGCGAACGTAATAAAACATTAAATAGAGTCCCAGGTGAGAGTAATTCACCTAGTACGGTACAAATTACCAATGATTTAAAAATACAAAAATAAAATACTTAAATGACCAGATTTGTTTATTATCCTGGCTTGTTGCAGAGTCACACAAATGCCATGATTTATGAACCTGTAGTAACTGAATCCATACAGTTCTTATATTAAAGGTTACATACGATAATTGTCCAGCCGGCCGTGGTGGCCGAGCGGTTCTAGGCGCTCAGTCCGGAACCGCGCGACTGCTACGGTCGCAGGTTCGAATCCTGACTCGGGCATGGATGTGTGTGATGTCTTAGGTTAATTAGGTATAAGTAGTTCTAAGTTCTAGGGGACTGATGACCACAGATGTTAAGTCCCATAGTGCTCAGAGCCATTTGAACCATTTGATAATTGTCCACAAGGGGAGAGAAAATAGTCAAATATTTTAAGAATCTGAGCAGAAATAGCAAACTAACAAATATACCACCTGCTTCCCGGTACACAAAGTAGCCTTCAAAAGATAAAATAAAGACAAGCATACGACAAGCAGAAATTTAATTGCGCGACAAATCACTTGAAGTCACTTCCTTTATCCGTCGCAAAGGTACAACTAACGGTCTATTCAAAATGTTGCGATTTTGTTACAGACAACTCCACATACGTCACTAGAAACAGAAGCAATCTCTAATTTTATTATAGTGTGGACCCACAGTCCTATAAAACGTTTTGTAAGCTACAACCGCCATTTCACCGTATTTCACAATCCACAATCTAGCTGTCATCCCTAGACTATTGATAATTATTACAAGTATCAAAAAACATTTGACTTGGGTAGAACACAAGCCATTGTCAAAATATGTACACTCCTGGAAATTGAAATAAGAACACCGTGAATTCATTGTCCCAGGAAGGGGAAACTTTATTGACACATTCCTGGGGTCAGATACATCACATGATCACACTGACAGAACCACAGGCACATAGACACAGGCAACAGAGCATGCACAATGTCGGCACTAGTACAGTGTATATCCACCTTTCGCAGCAGTGCAGGCTGCTATTCTCCCATGGAGACGATCGTAGAGATGCTGGATGTAGTCCTGTGGAACGGCTTGCAATGCCATTTCCACCTGGCGCCTCAGTTGGACCAGCGTTCGTGCTGGACGTGCAGACCGCGTGAGACGACGCTTCATGCAGTCCCAAACATGCTCAATGGGGGACAGATCCGGAGATCTTGCTGGCCAGGGTAGTTGACTTACACCTTCTAGAGCACGTTGGGTGGCACGGGATACATGCGGACGTGCATTGTCCTGTTGGAACAGCAAGTTCCCTTGCCGGTCTAGGAATGGTAGAACGATGGGTTCGATGACGGTTTGGATGTACCGTGCACTATTCAGTGTCCCCTCGACGATCACCAGTGGTGTACGGCCAGTGTAGGAGATCGCTCCCCACACCATGATGCCGGGTGTTGGCCCTGTGTGCCTCGGTCGTATGCAGTCCTGATTGTGGCGCTCACCTGCACGGCGCCAAACACGCATACGACCATCATTGGCACCAAGGCAGAAGCGACTCTCATCGCTGAAGACGACACGTCTCCATTCGTCCCTCCATTCACGCCTGTCGCGACACCACTGGAGGCGGGCTGCACGATGTTGGGGCGTGAGCGGAAGACGGCCTAACGGTGTGCGGGACCGTAGCCCAGCTTCATGGAGACGGTTGCGAATGGTCCTCGCCGATACCCCAGGAGCAACAGTGTCCCTAATTTGCTGGGAAGTGGCGGTGCGGTCCCCTACGGCACTGCGTAGGATCCTACGGTCTTGGCGTGCATCCGTGCGTCGCTGCGGTCCGGTCCCAGGTCGACGGGCACGTGCACCTTCCGCCGACCACTGGCGACAACATCGATGTACTGTGGAGACCTCACGCCCCACGTGTTGAGCAATTCGGCGGTACGTCCACCCGGCCTCCCGCATGCCCACTATACGCCCTCGCTCAAAGTCCGTCAACTGCACATACGGTTCACGTCCACGCTGTCGCGGCATGCTACCAGTGTTAAAGACTGCGATGGAGCTCCGTATGCCACGGCAAACTGGCTGACACTGACGGCGGCGGTGCACAAATGCTGCGCAGCTAGCGCCATTCGACGGCCAACACCGCGGTTCCTGGTGTGTCCGCTGTGCCGTGCGTGTGATCATTGCTTGTACAGCCCTCTCGCAGTGTCCGGAGCAAGTATGGTGGGTCTGACACACCGGTGTCAATGTGTTCTGTTTTCCATTTCCAGGAGTGTATCTTTGGTTATGTAAACCAATTTACTCAAAAGTAAATGCCAGAACATTTATGTAATAGCCTTGAAAAAGAAGCAATCACCATCACTTAGACGTGTAACTTCGGCTCCGCATGTGGCAGTCTTATTGAAATCAACAAATGGTTCAAATGGCTCTGAGCACTATGGAACTTAACATCTGAGGACATCAGTCCCCTAGAACTTAGAACTACTTAAACCTAACTAACCTAAGGACATCACACACATTCATGCCCGAGGCAGGTTTTGAACCTGCGAGCGTAGCGGTTGCGCGGTTCCAGCTTGAAGCGCCTAGAACCGCTCGACCACAGTGGCCTGCTGAAATCAACAGCAGGCCTTCAGTTAGGCCGTGTGCCCATCTGACAAGCTATCCTGCTGAACTCACGGCGAACAAGTAGCTGCCCTTTCTTCTGTCTCCCTGTTAACCACGAAGGCATCCGCTTCCCCTCCGTACCGATCGCCAAATCACCCCTTCATCGCGACAGGTCCCAGCTTTTAGCTTCCCTCCAATCGCCGCTATAGCGCGCCAATATCCGTCTACCACGCCCTCAAGACAAACCATGCACTTGGATGAAGAATCGATAAGCAGAAAGCCGCAATGGGTCAGCAGCTTTGAAAACCACTTTAAAAACATACATGGCAATTTTTTTTTTGCACCGTGTAAATTTTTCTGTTATTTAGGCAAACAACACCGTGTTTACATCATCTTTTATCACACCATTCCACGCATAAATTCAGCCTCTCATGTGGACGTCGTAAGACTGTTTGAAACTCATTATCCGCAAGGAACAGAAACCTGTTGGTAAAATAACGCAGGTGAAGTAGTAACATCATTTTTGGTTTCGCGGTTATTTGGAGCGGACCACTTGAGAGCAGTAACAACGGAAAATGCTATAACGAACTCTGGAAACTAGGACTCTTTTCATCTAGCAGGCATATAATTAGAGATGATTACTTTTCAATTCAAAACGTGTTTCACATACATTATGGAAAGAACAGAGTAAATGTGAGCCCCATCGCTATACGGCCAGCTCCGAAAATCTGGAAGCCTCGTCAGAAGCCACCTTCTCTTCTTTTGGTCATCAGTCTACTGACTGGTTTGATGCGGCCCGCCACGAATTCCTTTCCTGTGCTAACCTCTTCATCTCAGAGTAGTACTTGCAACCTACGTCCTCAATTATTTGCTTGACGTATTCCAATCTCTGTCTTCCTCTACAGTTTTTGCCCTCTACAGCTCCCTCTAGTACCATGGAAGTCATTCCCTCATGTCTTAGCAGATGTCCTATCATCCTGTCCCTTCTCCTTATCAGTGTTTTCCACATATTCCTTTCCTCTCCGATTCTGCGTAGAACCTCCTCATTCCTTACCTTATCAGTTCACCTAATTTTCAACATTCGTCTATAGCACCACATCTCAAATGCTTCGATTCTCTTCTGTTCCGGTTTTCCCACAGTCCATGTTTCACTACCATACTATGCTGTACTCCAGACGTAAATCCTCAGAAATTTCTTCCTCAAATTAAGGCCGGTATTTGATATTAGTAGACTTCTCTTGGCCAGAAATGCCTTTTTTGCCATAGCGAGTCTGCTTTTGATGTCCTCCTTGCTCCGTCCGTCATTGGTTATTTTACTGCCTAGGTAGCAGAATTCCTTAACTTCATTGACTTCGTGACCATCAATCCTGATGTTAAGTTTCTCGCTGTTCTCATTTCTACTACTCATTACCTTCGTCTTTCTCCGATTTACTCTCAAACTATACTGTGTACTCATTAGACTGTTCATTCCGTTCAGCAGATCATTTAATTCTTCTTCACTTTCACTCAGGATAGCAATGTCATCAGCGAATCGTATCATTGATATCCTTTCGCCTTGTATTTTAATTCCACTCCCGAACCTTTCTTTTATTTCCATCATTGCTTCCCCGATGTACAGATTGAAGAGTAGGGGCGAAAGGCTACAGCCTTGTCTTACACCCTTCTTAATACGAGCACTTCGTTCTTGATCGTCCACTCTTATTATTCCCTCTTGGTTATTGTACATATTGTATATGACCCGTCTCTCCCTATAGCTTACCCCTACTTTTTTCAGTATCTCGAACAGCTTGCACCATTTTATATTGTCGAACGCTTTTTCCAGGTCGACAAATCCTATGAAAGTGTCTTGATTTTTCTCTAGCCTCGCTTCCATTACTAGCCGTAACGTCAGAATTGCCTCTCTCGTCCCTTTACTTTTCCTAAATCCAAACTGATCGTCACCTAGCGCATTCTCAATTTTCTTTTCCACTCTTCTGTATATTATTCTTGTAAGCAGCTTCGATGCATGAGCTGTTAAGCTGATTGTGCGATAATTCTCGCACTTGTCAGCTCTTGCCGTCTTCAGAATTGTGTGGATGATGCTTTTCCGAAAGTCAGATGGTATATCGCCAGACTCATATATTCTACACACCAACGTGAATAGTCGTTTTGTTGCCACTTCCCCCAATGATTTTGCCGGCCCGCGTGGCCGAGCGGTTCTAGGCGCTACAGTCTGGAACCGTGCGACCGCTACGGTCGCAGGTTCGAATCCTGCCTCGGGCATGGATGTGTGTGACGTCCTTAGGTTAGTTAGGTTTAAGTAGTTCTAAGTTCTAGGGGACTGATGACCTCAGCAGTTAAGTCCCATAGTGCTCAGAGCCATTGGAACCATTTGAACCCAATGATTTTAGAAATTCTGATGGAATGTTATCTATCCCTTTTGCCTTATTTGACCGTAAGTCCTGGAAAGCTCTTTTTAAATTCCGATTCTAATACTGGATCCCCTATCTCTTCTAAATCGACTCCTGTTTCTTCTTCTATCACATCAGACAAATCTTCACCCTCATAGAGGCTTTCAATGTATTCTTTCCACCTATCTGCTCTCTCCTCTGCATTTAACAGTGGAATTCCCGTTGCACTCTTAATGTTACCACCGTTGCTTTTAATGTCACCAAAGGTTGTTTTGACTTTCCTGTATGCTGAGTCTGTCCTTCCGACAATCATATCTTTTTCGATGTCTTCACATTTTTCCTGCAGCCATTTCGTCTTAGCTTCCCTGCACTTCCTATTTATTTCATTCCTCAGCGACTCGTATTTCTGTATTCCTGATTTTCCCGGAACATGTTTGTACTTCCTCCTTTCATCAATCAACTGAAGTATTTCTTCTGTTACCCATGGTTTCATCGCAGCTACCTTCTTTGTACCTATGTTTTCCTTCCCAACTTCTGTGATGGCCCTTTTTAGAGATGTCCATTCATCTTCAACTGTACTTCCTACTGGCTATTCCTTATTGCTGTATCTATAGCGTTAGAGAACTTCAATCGTATCTCGTCATTCCTTAGTACTTCCGTATCCCACTTCTTTGCGTATTTATTCTTCCTGACTAATGTCTTGAACTTCAGCCGACTCTTCATTACTACTATATTGTGATCTGAGTCTATATCTGCTCCTGGGTACGCCTTACAATCCAGTATCTGATTTCGGAATCTCTGTCTGACCATGATGTAATCTAATTGAAATCTTCCCGTATCTCCCGGCCTTTTCCAAGTATACCTCCTCCTCTTGTGATTCTTGAACAGGGTATTCGCTATTACTAGCTGAAACTTGTTACAGAACTCAATTAGTCTTTCTCCTCTTTCATTCCTTGTCCCAAGCCCATATTCTCCTGTAACCTTTTCTTTTACTCCTTCCCCTACAACTGCATTCCAGTCGCCCATGACTATTAGATTTTCGTCCCCCTTTACATACTGCATTACCCTTTCAATATCCTCATACACTTTCTCTATCTGTTCATCTTCAGCTTGCGACGTCGGCATGTATACCTGAACTATCATTGTCGGTGTTGGTCTGCTGTCGATTCTGATTAGAACAACCCGGCCACTGAACTGTTCACAGTAACACACCCTCTGCCCTACCTTCCTATTCATAACGAATCCTACACCTGTTATACCATTTTCTGCTGCTGTTGATATTACCCGATGCTCATCTGACCAGAAATCCTTGTCTTCCTTCCACTTCACTTCACTGACCCTACTATATCTAGATTGAGCGTTTGCATTTCCCTTTTCAGATTTTCTAGTTCCCTACCACGTTCAAGCTTCTGACATTCCACTCCCCGACTCGTAGAACGTTATCCTTTCGTTGATTATTCAATCTTTTTCTCATGGTAACCTCCCCCATGGCAGTCCCCTCCCGGAGATCCGAATGGGGGACTAATACGGAATCTTTTGCCAATGGAGAGATCATCATAACACTTCTTCAATTACAAGCCACATGTCCTGTGGATACACGTTACGTATCTTTAATGCAGTGGTTTCCATTGCCTTCTGCATCCTCATGTCGTTGATCATTGCTGATTCTTCCGCCTTTAGGGGCAATTTCCCACCCCTATGACAAGAGAGTGCCCTGAACCTCTATCCGCTCCTCCGCCCTCTTTGGCAAGGCCGTTGGCAGAATGAGGCTGACTTCTTATGCCGGACGTCTTCGGCCGCCAATGCTGATTATTTATCAAAATTTAGGCAGTGGCGGGGATCGAACCCGGGACCGAAGACGCTACCCCTAGACTACGGGTACGGCCACCTTATCCAGTAAAAATCATCATGTTCTGAATCTGTTATGTAGCGAAAATCATCTCCATTCAAGGAATGTTGAAAACAGTTAAAAGCGATGAAAGCTGTAGCGGAATCAAAACAGACAGAAGCGAAAGTTTTGTTCTTTGAAAAAGAAAAAGAGGAAACAATCTTACAGTCATTCGTAGTCCTACAAGAATTTAAACGAGGACAATTCTTCAGATGTGCCATCTGAAGAAGAAGACACTGTGTGAATATTCCACGGTGGTCGTTGCTCTGAAGACAAAGACAGAGATATTGGCACAATGCATGTAACGCTATTTTTATGGCCCCGAAGTATGTTAACTTGAAAAAGAGCTGTTCGATGCCCTAACAGCACGTCTTTTCCACAATAAACGTACAAAGTGTTGGTGAGCCATTGGGAAAGAGAATATTATTACTTTATGGTTTATCTGTTTTTATATTGGTGGATATTAAGTGTTTTTTTTCAGATTGTGTCATATTAGAACATTTGTTGTATTTCTCTTGAGATGGACTTGTCAGAGTTTTTGTTCAAGTTTGCACTTATTAAGTGCTATGTAGCAGGAATTCAATGAATAAAATGTAAAGTACAATGATTTCAGGTAAATTTCCAGTTGACAAACTTTCACTTGTATCAAGTGTTGTATTATAAACTGGAGTAGCGTGAGACGAGGAAAGTTTCACGTCAGGAATGAGCATAGTATGAGGTCCACCCAACACTGGCATCAGTTACCTGCCTTATAAGACGAGGTATGGGGACGGTCAGTCTCTAAATACGTCTCATCGTCCATGTATCCAAAGCTAGGTCCGAGAGGCGTTGCCGGCCAGTGTAAGCATATGTAAGCTTCATTTGGCATACAGTCTGTCAGTGCGATTGAAGTCCGACTTCGAACAGGCCAGTTGATAAGGTAGACGAATGCCTGTTACGAATACATTTGGTGAACAGTTCGACTCTAGTGAAATGGTGAGTGGTCTTGCTTGAACTGGATCACTTCACTGGGGCAGCGTACTGGAAATCATCATACTGGACGAGTGCCAGGACGCTATCTCTCGTGGCCTGCATATGCAGAGACATTCTGCCAGTAAATGGCTGTTTGTCATATACCTGTTGCGGCGCAGTGTGTTATCATATTCTCTGTAGCTTGGCTATATTCGTGTTACGGTTGCAACACATCAGTAAACGATATAAAGTAAAGAGATTGTATGGTGTCGAGGGGACGCGGACCCTAATTACTTCCGTGGTAATTAAGATCCTAAAACACTGCCACGCGGCTACAGCATAACTATACAACACTGTTCATAATTGTGTTACGACACAGGAACATCTGAAATTTTTAAACAGTTTCAAGTAAGCCTTATGGTGATTATGTAAAACAATATGAGGTAATTACAGGCCTATAAGTAAAATCGTTACAATAAGAAGGGAACGAATTCACTACTAAAAGTGTGTTACACGTGGCGCTGTCACAGTTTTCCATTGTCTGTTGCGTTTCCACTGGTGTCAGCTGTACACAATCGAAGGTAACCGAGCTTATCAAGACATGCGAACAGTATTGTTTTGTCGGCTGTACATTTTTGTTCCTGGCGTGTTGCTAGGATTGTATCAGTGGCTTTCGTGTATCTAATATATGCCTTTCGGTGCGCTTTACGAATTACCGATAGGCAGTCGCATGAAGGCATGCGCAATCCCAATTACAGCTGGAGATAATGGTCCGGAATTACTGGTTGGAAGTCACGGGCCAGCAGTGACTGGTAGGTCACTTGCGGCATACGGTGAAAGTATACACAATGGGGCAATTACAGACGGTACTTTTGTGAAAGTACAATCGTGCAAAACTATAGCAGTAGTGATATAAGCAGTGATCTGCAGCTTTCTCGAAACTCAGATACTTCATTTTTCATGACAAACACTGATATGGGCTACACAGCAAAAACTTTAATTATTTAAACATTTTTAAACAAATACTATTCATGTGACACAACGATACTTGCAGTGCGCCACTGTAGATGGGAATCTGACCCATAACCGGTTCAGCATAACAAAATTTTATAAATAAATGCTGTGCAGCCGATGCCAATATTTAAGTCGTCAAAACTGAAATGCCTGGGAATAATTTGTAAGGGCTCATTCAAAATCCTCCTCCTTTTTCTGATTTTCTAGGAAAATAAACCAGAATTCCGTCCCCTAATTAGTACTATCGAATCTTCGTGTTTTGTCAGCTCTGTGTAATCTCCGCCTTCAATGCTTTTCATCTTTATGCTCTTTATCGTGATATATGTGGCAGGAATCAATATGTTGCTTAACTGTTCTCGGACCTGCGCTCTTGGAATTTTAATTGTATGCATTGTTGAAAAACGCCTCTTTTGTAACATTTGAACTTGAAATTGGTTGAGCAACTCTCGCGTCGACTGAAACTAGAGCTAATTTACTTTTAATTCTCTCTATCTAATTGATATATCTTTATTAAGTGCAATATAATCAAACTTACACTCATATCATGTGCGTACGTCTGATAACACTTTTGAATATGTTAAATCTTGTACACTGTAATTCTGATGGTAGCAAGGATAAAACACAAGGAACGAAACAACGTTAAAACCTTGTACAGAAGCCAGACTGCAGTTATAAGCGATGAAACTTGAAAGGGAAGCTGCAGTTTAGAAGGTAATGAGACAGAATTGCAGCCTACTCAGGATGTACCGAACAAGAAGTGAAGGAAACCAGTGCAAACTTTCTAAAGGTAATTAAAGTTCAGTTAGAACAACTTAATCTCTGAAGTTTACCGATGAGACTATGATTCTGTTAGAGACGGCAGACGACTTGGAAGATCCAATAAACTCGTCTAGGAAATACACTCCTGGAAATGGAAAAAAGAACACATTGACACCGGTGTGTCAGACCCACCATACTTGCTCCGGACACTGCGAGAGGGCTGTACAAGCAATGATCACACGCACGGCACAGCGGACACACCAGGAACCGCGGTGTTGGCCGTCGAATGGCGCTAGCTGCGCAGCATTTGTGCACCGCCGCCGTCAGTGTCAGCCAGTTTGCCGTGGCATACGGAGCTCCATCGCAGTCTTTAACACTGGTAGCATGCCACGACAGCGTGGACGTGAACCGTATGTGCAGTTGACGGAATTTGAGCGAGGGCGTATAGTGGGCATGTGGGAGGCCGGGTGGACGTACCGCCGAATTGCTCAACACGTGGGGCGTGAGGTCTCCACAGTACATCGATGTTGTCGCCAGTGGTCGGCGGAAGGTGCACGTGCCCGTCGACCTGGGACCGGACCGCAGCGACGCACGGATGCACGCCAAGACCGTAGGATCCTACGCAGTGCCGTAGGGGACCGCACCGCCACTTCCCAGCAAATTAGGGACACTGTTGCTCCTGGGGTATCGGCGAGGACCATTCGCAACCGTCTCCATGAAGCTGGGCTACGGTCCCGCACACCGTTAGGCTGTCTTCCGCTCACGCCCCAACATCGTGCAGCCCGCCTCCAGTGGTGTCGCGACAGGCGTGAATGGAGGGACGAATGGAGACGTGTCGTCTTCAGCGATGAGAGTCGCTTCTGCCTTGGTGCCAATGATGGTCGTATGCGTGTTTGGCGCCGTGCAGGTGAGCGCCACAATCAGGACTGCATACGACCGAGGCACACAGGGCCAACACCCGGCATCATGGTGTGGGGAGCGATCTCCTACACTGGCCGTACACCACTGGTGATCGTCGAGGGGACACTGAATAGTGCACGGTACATCCAAACCGTCATCGAACCCATCGTTCTACCATTCCTAGACCGGCAAGGGAACTTGCTGTTCCAACAGGACAATGCACGTCCGCATGTATCCCGTGCCACCCAACGTGCTCTAGAAGGTGTAAGTCAACTACCCTTGGCCAACAAGATCTCCGGATCTGTCCCCCATTGAGCATGTTTGGGACTGGATGAAGCGTCGTCTCACGCGGTCTGCACGTCCAGCACGAACGCTGGTCCAACTGAGGCGCCAGGTGGAAATGGCATGGCAAGCCGTTCCACAGGACTACATCCAGCATCTCTACGATCGTCTCCATGGGAGAATAGCAGCCTGCATTGCTGCGAAAGGTGGATATACACTGTACTAGTGCCGACATTGTGCATGCTCTGTTGCCTGTGTCTATGTGCCTGTGGTTCTGTCAGTGTGATCATGTGATGTATCTGACCCCAGGAATGTGTCAATAAAGTTTCCCCTTCCTGGGACAATGAATTCACAGTGTTCTTATTTCAATTTCCAGGAGTGTACATTACTATCCCAGTTGGTCTCCCAGAAGGATTGTATGCACATAATAACTGAAGCAAATTTGTAGCAGTTGATGAACATTTCTCCAACAGCAAAACGTAATATGACAAAAAGTACCACGACAACTGCATCTTGAGAATGCCTTCATTTCGTCACACTACTAGTTTCGGAGGCCTATTACCGCCATCCTCAGGCCCCACCACTGCCAAAAGAGTATTTTATTTGCTTGGCGCATTTACTGTGGGATCCTTGTTACCAGTACACCTGGGCTAGCTTTCATCAGCAGTCTGTACTCGATACCGTGTGGCAGAAGAGAGACATCCTAAAGATATAGCTGTAATGGTACTTTTACTCATGTGTATCATCAGCTGAAGTCATTCGTCCACGCAATAAGATGGACACCGATAGGTTAATGAAACATAAGTTTTAAGTCCATTGTTGAAAGTTTAGCTAAACAGAATGACACTGGCGCCACGGTCGTCTGTGTTGTACTTTGAAAATCATTGCATGGTGAGTTAACTTATTATAAATGTTTATTACTTATGTTATTTTTGTATTGATAACATCTCAAATTTTTAATCTTCCATACAGTTTTAAAAATGTTACCTAAATAATTTCAAAGGCAGTATTTAGGGTCTTATTTCTACACATCGTTTCAGAAGAATTGTAGGATTATGTGACTTCTTTCCTATTTGTTTGCAGGAAAGATTACACGAAATGAACTATATGAAATGTTGTAGAGCAATGATTATTTGCAAAATAATGGTGTAGATGCTGCCATAATTCCTTCTCTGAATATCACAGGTGACATTACCGATGAAGTTTCAAGTGCAGAGGATAGTCTTTGTATAGATAACTTACCTGCAAGTCGGCTAAATGCAAACGTGTCCACTAATGACCCACGCATTCAAGCTGTGACTCAAGATTCACCGATGGAAACAAATTCTTTTCAGAAGGAACAAGACCCAGCTACACCCTTAATGTGCAGTGACAACAAAATGAGATTGACAATAATCATCAGAGATCCCAGTCTGCTACTATCCCTCCTCAAAAAAATCTGTTACAAAAGGAAAAGACAACATTTATGAATTAACTCTAGAATAGCCTCTAATGAATACTGCTGCTAACAAATCAGGTAAGAGTCCTTTAGAATACTTTGAACAATTTTTTGACGAAGAGGTTATTAAACTAATAATGACCTACACCAATCAGTATACACCAAGAAGGAACAGACTGGGAGGCTGCACTGAAAATGAAACGTGGGTTTTCACAGATGTTTTCTCCTTAGTCGATACTTTGTGGTCCCAAAGAGGAAAATGTACTGGCAAGGAGAAATTGACAACCATAATTAACTTGTCTCCAGTGCCATACCAAAGGACCGTGAAAGCTGCATTTTATCTCCACTAGAAAAATTTAAGAAAGAGAAAAGAGGAACGCACGAGTCCTGTTCGGATAAAAATTCTGGTAAAAGTCTAAACATGTATGTCAAAATGTTATGTTATGAAAAAATTCCAATTTTTTTTCAGAATATCAATGGTCGTGTAGAATGATAACAGGGTCGTTACTTTGGTTACCAACTGTGACCAGGCATTGCCATCGGGAAAAACAGCCCAATTCTCCAGTGATTCAACCTACACTACTCCAAGTATATACAATCACGTGGGTGGAATATATCGCACAGACCAAATTACATATTTGTATAGACTCTCCATAAAAGAAAAAGAAGTGCTATTTTCATACAGAAGCACATCTAATCGATGTTGCTGAAAAGAATGCTTGGAAACTGTTCACGAGGCGTAATGAGAGGCCAACGGATCATCTCACATTTAGGCGCCATATTGGCACTGCCATATTTGAAGGAAGTAAGGGGATTGTTCAGAGCAAACGATGACATTCTGAAGTAAATAAAATTGATTCAAGTTGTGAAGGGAAAGAACACTGTATTGGTGACTTATCTGTAGATTTGAAAACAAACAAGAAAATACAAGTCCAGTGCAGAATGTGCCAGAAGAAAACCACCATTAAGAACCTCAAGTGTGATTTAGCTCTCCATGTGTCATGTTTTCCGTCTTTACATACAAAATTATAGAGTGATGTATTATTATCTGAAGGTGTAGCGTTATTATCCGGCCATACTTCTAGAAGGAAGGTGTATTGTGACTAGATTATTAGTGCAATTGTTGTAAAGTCTGTTTTCTTTTTTTGTAATAATTATGCCAATAAAATATTAGAGTATAAACAAAAAATTAAAAAAATTTATTTTAGAAATATCTTGGTTAGGTAAATATCAACAAAAGTAAGACACAAGAAATGGAGTGCAATAAAACTGACTTAGGTAAATCTGAAAAAATTAGATTAGGAAATGAAAAAAGCAAGATAACTGACATGACCGAAGCAGAGAGGATATAAAATGCATAGTATAAATAACAAGCAAAGCATTTCTGAAAAAGAGAAATTTGTTAGCACCTGTTGTAAATTCGATTCTTAGGAAACAATTTCTGAATATATCAGTCTGAGTGTAGCCTTAGACAGTAGTGAAACGTGAACGATTAGGAGTTGATACTAGATGAAAATAGAAACTTTAGAAATGTGTAACTCCATAAGGAAGTGAAGACTGGATGAACACATCAGATAACTAATACACGTACTGAACCGAAAAGGACAAAAGTGAAATTTATAGCACAATCTGACTCAAGAATAGATGGGCTGATGGGACACATCCTGAAACATAAGAAATGACTGTAGTTGTAGTACTCGTTCAGAGAAGTATGTAGATGACAGAATTCCGGGGAGACTCGCATCAACCCAGCCTTCGGAGAAAACCACAAAAAAAAAAAAAATGGTTCTAATGGCTCTGAGCACTATGGGACTTAACTTCTGAGGTCATCAGTCCCCTAGAACGTAGAACTACTTAAACCTAACCAACCTAAGAACATCACACACATCCATGCCCGAGCCAGGATTCGAACCTGCGGCCGTAGCGGTCGCGCGGTTCCAGACTGTAGCGCCCAGAGCCGCTCGGCCACTCCGGCCGGCGAAAACCACAAAAGAAAATTATTTTAAAAGGAAGTACAATAATCAAAGAGCCCTCAAACTATGGTTTCATAAGAAATCTCTTTCGTACACGCATTACATTTCCTTTAAATTCTTCGAAAGACTCAAATTAGAATACGTTTTACTTCGTATTGACATACGATCTCTTATACCTATTTCTACATCCATATCTACATCTACATCTACGTGATTACTCTGCTATTCACAGTAAAGTGCCTGGCAGAGGGTTCAATGAACCACCTTCAAGCTGTCTCTCTACCCTTTCGCCGGCCGGAGTGGCCGAGCGATTCTAGGCGCTTCAGTTTGGAACCACGCGACAGCTACGGTCGCAGGTTCGAACCCTGCCTCGGGCATGGATGTGTGTGATGTCCTTAGGTTAGTTAGGTTTAAGTAGTTCTAAGTTCTAGGGGACTGATGACCTCAGATGTTAAATGCCATAGTGCTCAGAGCCCTTTGAACCATTTTTCTACCCTTTCACTCTCGAACGGCACGCGGGAAAAACGAGCACAAAATTTTTTCTGCGTGAGCCCTGATTTCTCTTATTTTATCGTGGTAATCATTTCTCCCTATGTGGCAACAGAATGTTTTCGCAATCGGAGGAGAAAAGTGGTGATTGAAATTTCATCAGAAGATCCCATCGCAAGGAAAAACGGCTTTGTTTCAATGATTGCCACTCCAATTCACGTATCATGTCTGTGACACTATCTCCCCTATTTCGTGATAATACAAAACGAGCTGCCCTTCTTAGTACTTTTTCGATTTCATCCGTCAGTCCCACTTGATGCGGATCTTCACCGCACAGCAATACTCCAGAATAGGGCGGACAAGCGTGGTGTAAGCAGTCTCTTTAGAAGACCTGTTGCACCTTTTAAGTGTTCTACCAATGAATCGCAGTCTTTGATTTGCTCTACCCACGATATTATCAATGTGATCGTGCCAGTTTAGTTTACTTGTAACTGTAATCCCTAAGTATTTAGCTAAATTTACAGCCTTCAGATTTGTGTCACCTATCGCTTAATCGAAATTTAGCTGATTTCTTTTAGTACTCATGTGAATAACTTCACACTTTTCTTTATTCAGGGTCAATTGCCACTTTTCGCACCGTACAGATATCTTATGTGAATCATTTTGCAAGTCGTTTTAATCATCTGATGACTTTAGAAGACGGTAAATGACAGCATCATCTGCAAACAATCTAAGATAGCTACTCAGATTGTCTCCTATGTCGTTAATATATATCAGGAACAATAGAGGGCCTATAACACTTCCTTGGGGAACGCCAGATATTACTTCAGTTTTACTCAATGACTTTCCATCTATTATTATGAACTGTGACCTTTCTGACAGGAAATCACGAATACAGTCGCACAAATGAGGCGATATTCCGTAGGCACGCAAGTTGGTTAGAAGACGCTTATGAGGAACGGTATCGAAACCCTTCTGGAAATCTAAAACTATAGAATCAATTTGACATCCCCTGTCGATAGCACTCATTACTTCACGAGTATAAAGAGCTAGTTGTGTTTCACAAGAACGATATTTTCTGAATCCACGCTGACTATGTGTCATTAAATCGTTTTTTTTCGAGGTACTTCATAATGTTCGAATACAGTATATGTTCCAAAACTCTACTGCAGATCGACGTTAGTGATACAGGCCTGTAATTCAGTGGATTACTCCTACTCCCCTTTTTGGGTATTGGTGTGACTTGAGTAATTTTCCTGTCTTTAGGTACGGACCTTTCTGTGAGCGAGTGGTTGTATATTTTTCCTAAATATGGAGCTATATTACACTCCTGGAAATTGAAATAAGAACACCGTGAATTCATTGTCCCAGGAAGGGGAAACTTTATTGACATATTCCTGGGGTCAGATACATCACATGATCACACTGACAGAACCACAGGCACATAGACACAGGCAACAGAGCATGCACAATGTCGGCACTAGTACAGTGTATATCCACCTTTCGCAGCAATGCAGGCTGCTATTCTCCCATGGAGACGATCGTAGAGATGCTGGATGTAGTCCTGTGGAACGGCTTGCCATGCCATTTCCACCTGGCGCCTCAGTTGGACCAGCGTTCGTGCTGGACGTGCAGACTGCGTGAGACGACGCTTCATCCAGTCCCAAACATGCTCAATGGGGGACAGATCCGGAGATCTTGCTGGCCAGGGTAGTTGACTTGCACCTTCTAGAGCACGTTGGGTGGCACAGGATACATGCGGACGTGCGTTGTCCTTGGAACAGCAAATTCCCTTGCCGGTCTAGGAATGGTAGAACGATGGGTTCGATGACGGTTTGGATGTACCGTGCACTATTCAGTGTCCCATCGACGATCACCAGTGGTGTACGGCCAGTGTAAGAGATCGCTCCCCACACCATGATGCCGGGTGTTGGCCCTGTGTGCCTCGGTCGTATGCAGTCCTGATTGTGGCGCTCACCTGCACGGCGCCAAACACGCATACGACCGTCATTGGCACCAAGGCAGAAGCGACTCTCATCGCTGAAGACGACACGTCTCCATTCGTCCCTCCATTCACGCCTGTCGCGACACCACTGGAGGCGGGCTGCACGATGTTGGGGTGTGAGCGGAAGACGGCCTAACGGTGTGCGGGACCGTAGCCCAGCTTCATGGAGACGGTTGCGAATGGTCCTCGCCGATACCCCAGGAGCAACAGTGTCCCTAATTTGCTGGGAAGTGGCGGTGCGGTCCCCTACGGCACTGCGTAGGATCCTACGGTCTTGCATCCGTGCGTCGCTGCGGTCCGGTCCCAGGTCGACGGGCACGTGCACCTTCCGCCGACCACTGGCGACAACATCGATGTACTGTGGAGACCTCACGCCCCACGTGTTGAGCAATTCGGCGGTGGGTCCACCCGGCCTCCCGCATGCCCACTATACGCCCTCGCTCAAAGTCCGTCAACTGCACATACGGTTCACGTCCACGCTGTCGCGGCATGCTACCAGTGTTAAAGACTGCGATGGAGCTCCGTATGCCACGGCAAACTGGCTGACACTGACGGCGGCGGTGCACAAATGCTGCGCAGCTAGCGCCATTCGACGGCCAACACCGCGGTTCCTGGTGTGTCCGCTGTGCCGTGCATGTGATCATTGCTTGTACAGCCCTCTCGCAGTGTCCGGAGCAAGTATGGTGGGTCTGACACACCGGTGTCAATGTGTTCTTTTTTCCATTTCCAGGAGTGTATCAGCATACTCTGAGAGAAATCTGACTGGTATACAATCTGGACCGGAGGCCTTACGTTTGTTAAGTGATTTAAGCTCCTTTGTTACCCTGAGGATATCTACTTCTATGTTTCTCATCTTGGCAGTTGTTCTTGATTGGAATTCAGGAATATTTACTTCGTCTTCTTTGGTGAAGGAGTTTCGGAAAACCGTTGATAATCGATTGCTAGGCACTACAACAAGCGTAGGTACCATACTAGTCACATGCATTTCGCTGCAGCTGGCCGAAGTGGCCGAGCAGTTCTAGGCTCTACAGTCTGGAACCACGTGACCGCTACGGTCGCAGGTTCGAATCCTGCCTCGGGCATGGATGTGTGTGATGTCCTTAGGTTAGTTAGGTTTAAGTAGTTCTAAGTTCTAGGGGACTGATGACCTCAGATATTAAGTCCCATGGTGCTCAGAGCCATTTGAACCAAGCCATTTCGCTGCAAATTACCTGCGTTATCGTTTCCCCAAAGAGGAAAGTATTGTCTCTTGTTTGACCTCATTCAGAAAATCATTTATGTAACGAGCGTATCATAATTAACGGCGCAAATTGGTGTAGTTTAACGTACGCGATGCTGTAAGCAAAAACGTCTGAGTCCATGTGTGTCCGCAAACGAACGGTTTGCGAGATGTATGCTAATTTGATAGCGGCGACTGATGCGTTCATTATTTGTAAACGTTGCCTTAGTTTTGAAAACTTTATGGTTAAAGAACGTTACTGGACGCTTCGCTAGTAGCACGGTTTACAACAGTTCTTCTGCATCTGTTAGCAGTAAGCATTTGTCCACTACTTCTCCGTCTAACACCAATAATGAACTGGGCTACGCTTTCAGCTGGAGAAGTCTGATATTAGGATTGTGAGCGATATTTTATTTTTATTTGTGCGTTGCATCCAGCGCGTAGAATGAGATTCACAAAATGGAAAAAACAGAGTGCGTACAAGGTACCACTAAAACTATTTACACTAAAATTCTATCACGACGCGGACATGTGTCTTGATTTTGCAATCCGATTTTCTCACGCTCCATTCAGATATTAATCGAATCAGCAGAATAACATATTGCCATGATTACATAGCATCAAGGCTCGTACTGTAGTACAACAAAAATGAGCAGCTGTAACACTGCATCTCTATACCTCAGCGTTCGAGGTTGGCAATATATTTTTCTTTCTCTTTCAATAGCCAGGTACTATTCGGTTGCCAATAAGACTGCATGCGAATAAACAAGAAACATAAAAATAAATAATATCAAACGGGACTATTACTCGTAATAGTAAACGGCTCTTGCAAGTTGCTTTTGAAGAACCATTAGGACGGCATTAGTTTAGAATGTAACAGTTACGTCTCAGTGAGGGAGGTTAAGCTTGATGTGTATCTTCAGGTTTTGGCGGCGCAAGGACTGTTCCATTAAGTTTCGGGTGTGCAGCCGCAAGAAATCTCCTTCTTCTTCTAATATTTCGGCTGTATAACGTTCAGCCATCTTCAGAGTGAGCCGCAAGACTGCCGCTCCAGTGTTTTTTTTTTTTACTTTATTGTTATTTTAATACCTGTACAAATCAGGTAGGCTGTCAGCGGCACACTACGCCGCTCTTCAGCCATAGTGTTGACAATAGTATAAGAACGAAGAATGATAATGAACATAGTGACGGGCAAAAGAGAGAGGTCACAGAGACACAAAAAACACGGAGTCGTTCACACGCGACGATAACAACACTGAAAACACGTTGACACGGCGCACAGAACACTGATGAATCCGACGGTACAAGTGAACGTAGTAGCGGGACGGCGGACACTAAAAACACTAAACGACGTCACACACACAAGACACAGAAGGCGATGATCTCCGGCGCGCGAATGTTCACTATGCGTCTGCGAGTTTGGGGACCTGCCAAGAGAGGAGGCGGAGGAAGGGGAGTGGGAGAGCGAGAGGGGAGAGCAGAGATGCCATGGGCAGGGGAGAGAGGGGGAGGGAGGAAGGGGGAGGGGAAGCCCGGGGAAGAGGGGTGGAGGGAGGGGATGGGGGAAAAGGAAAGAGAAGGGAAGAGAAGAGAAGGGAGGGAGGGTGCCGAAAGGAAAGGACACCGGAAGTGAGGGGTGGGGTAGGGTCAAAGTTGATAGGAGGGGTAGATAGAGGGGACAAGGACATCATCAGGGAGGGGGAGCTGGTGGAAGCCACCTTGGGAGAGGGTAAGGAGGGTGGAGAGATGGAGACTGGGTGGGACGTGGGAATACAGGCGCGGCAGCGGACGGGGATGGGAGAGGATCGGGGATACGAGCAGGTGAGGAGGATCAAGTTTACGGGAGGTGTACAGGATCCGTATCCTTTCAAGGAAAAGGAGGAGGTGGGGGAAGGGGATGAGATCATACAGGATCCGCGTGGGGGAGGGGAGACGGATGCGATAGGCAAGGCGGAGAGCATGGCGTTCAAGGATTTGGAGGGATTTATAAAAGGGAGGGGGGCCGGAGATCCAGGCTGGATGGGCGTAACAAAGGCTAGGGCGTATGAGGGATTTATAGGTGTGGAGGATTGTGGAGGGGTCCAGACCCCACATGCAGCCGGAAAGGAGCTTGAGGAGGCAGAGTCAGGAATGCGCCTTGGCTTGGATTGTCTGGAGATGGGGAGTCCACGAGAGGCGACGGTCGAGGGTGACGCCAAGGTACTTAAGGGTGGGAGTGAGGGCGATAGGACGGCCATAGACGGTGAGATATAAATCAAGGAGGCGGAAGGAAGGGGTGATTTTGCCTACAATGATCGCCTGGGTTTTGGAGCGATTGACCTTGAGCAACCACTGGTTGCACCAAGCGGTGAACCGGTCAAGATGGGATTGGAGAAGGCGTTGGGAGCGTTGCAGGGTGGGGGCAAGAGCAAGGAAGGCGGTGTCATTGGCAAACTGGAGAAGGTGGACAGGGGGTAACGGCGGCGGCATGTCCGCCATGTACAAAAGGTACAGAAGGGGGGAGAGGACCCACTCCAGTGCTCACTTCGTCCCTTTATACTGCTGTACCGCGCGACTGCGCATGCGGCCACAGATGCAAATGCGCCAGAGACGTTGGTCGGCGGCAGAGACGTGCATAATGCGCAAGTTGCATCTATGACTCCGCAGTTGATCTTTGTTGGCATATCGATATAGCATTGTGAGCTGCACTGTGACGACGTCTTTGCGAGTTTATTACAGCAAGTGCCGGATTCCAAGATTTATCAAGATTGAAACCACTATCTCTATTAATTAAGTTCGTTGTCAATCGAATTTCAATTGCCTCCTTTACTATCGAGTCCCAAAAGGATGATGTAGTTGCCAAAATTTCGACGTTGTCATACAACATACTGTGACCATTATCAATACAGTGCTCTGCCACTGCCGAATTGTTAGGTTGTAAAAGTCGTGTGTAACTCTGGTGTTCTGTACATTTTTCTTGGACAGTACGAGTTGTTTGTCCGATGTAAGAAAGGCCACATTCACATGTAATTTTGTAAACTCCAGATGTTCGGAGCAGCAAATCATCTTTGATGGAGCCCACGAGTGCAGCTGTCTTAGGTGGAGGACGAAAAATCACTTTTACTTTGTGTCTGCCGAGAATGCGTCCTATTTTTGATGAGAGGCTACGCACATATGGCAGGAAGGCCATCGATTTAAAGGTTTCTTCATCTTCTCCTGCTTTCTTTGTGGCCTCTTTCGGTTTCATTTTCAGTGCGCTCTGTATTTGTTGTGGAGAGTACCCATTATCTTCAAACACTCTTTGTAAGTGGGAAAGTTCATCTTGCAGACTGCTTTCGTCAGAAATAATATGCGCTCTGTGAGTCAAAGTTCGGAGAACACTCATTGTCTGGGCAGGATGGTGGCAGCTATTTGCACGTAAATACAGATCGGTGTGCGTCGGCTTCCTATACACTTCATGTCCCAAAGTGCCATCCTCTCTGCGCCGAACCAAAACATCCAAGAATGGAAGGCATCCCTCCTTTTCAATTTCCATTGTGAACTTTATTTGATCGCGAAGGGAGTTCAGATGTCTCAAGCAGTCTTTCAATTTGTCTTCACCATTAGGCCAAACTACAAAAGTGTCATCAACATACCTCCAGAATACCGTGGATTTCAAGTCAGCAGATTCAAGCGCCTTCTCCTCGAAGTCCTCCATAACTAAATTGGCCACCAGAGGGGATAAGGGACTACCCATGGTGACTCCGTCCGTCTGTTCAAAAAATTCGTTGTTAAATAAGAAATATGTTTAAATAAAGCTGAAATCTCTTTGTCAAAACTTCTTTCAATAAGTTTAGAGATTCTGGAAGGGGAACCTTTGTAAATAAAGCCACCACATCAAAACTAACTAATATATCAGACGGGTTCATTTTCAATGATTTCAGTTTACTAATTAAGTCAGCCGAGTTTCTTATGTGGTGCGTACATTTTCTCACAAGAGGCCCCAACAGTGATGCCAGATGTTTGGCAACGTCATAGGTCGGAGAGCCTATGTTACTCACTATGGGGCGTAGAGGAACATCTTCCTTGTGGACCTTTGGTAGTCCATAAAGTCTAGCAGACACCAGACCACTTGGTTTCATTCTCCGAACAACTTCTGGTGGAAAGGGAGAATCATTCAGAAGCGAAACAGTTTTCTTCGCCATTCGATTAGTGAGATCCCTGCTGATCTTCCGGTACATGCTATCACCCAATAAACTGTACATTTTATCATGGTATTCGTCCCGAGACAATAAAACAGTAGCATTACCTTTATCTGCTGGGAGTACCACCGTCTGAGTATCCAGGCGAAGCTTGCGTAGAGCAGCCCTCTCTGCCACAGATATATTGCTCCTTTGTGGGCGAGCCTTCATAATTGCACGGCATGTTTCACGTCTTATTTCCTCTGGCGCATTTGCATCTGTAACCGCATGCGCAGTCGCGCGGTACAACAGTATAAAGGGACGAAGCTAGCACTGGAGCGGCAGTCTTGCGGCTCACTCTGAAGATGGCTGAACGTTATACAGCCGAAATATTAGAAGAAGAAGGAGATTTCTTGCGGCTGCACACCCGAAACTTAATGGAACAGTCTTTGCGCCGCCAAAACGTGAAGATTCACATCAAGTACCTCTGCGGGGAGGAGATTGTTTTATGTGTTCGACGATGGATAAGCTTCGACGCTTGAGAGCGAGATTACTGAGCTCTTTAAGTTTTTTACTAAGGTGTCGTGACCAGGGCCTAATTCCAAAGTTTGCCAGATTAGTACATTTTATATAAACGACGTCTATGAATAGGATTTTAACAAAAGCTGGCTCTGCTATTGTTAAGGAGAGGATCCACTTTACTCGCCGAAAATTAGACCTGGTTTCTGAAGAACTGTATCGCCTGCACCTGAAGTTGTCTGTGGAGATACCCTATGATTCTTGGAATTGGATTGATGGTACAACTTGGGCCAAATCAGACTGGATTCGTGAGGTAGCCACATCCCGGCAGACTGCAAAATTTAGTCGACTGAAGACGACATCGCAGCGAGAAACTGTTATTCGACGCCCTGTTATTAATATGACAGGTAGAGATTTGGACGATGCTGCGGTGATGGTTTTGAGTAAGGGTCTGAATTTTGCACCCACGCCACAGGTTCTGCCATTGCCTTCGTTTATCAGCGCCATTGAAGAAGCTGTTCGACCACTTCCCTCTGATTCAGCAGAGGAAATAAGACGTGAAACATGCCGTGCAATTATGAAGGCTCGCCCACAAAGGAGCAATATATCTGTGGCAGAGAGGGCTGCTCTACGCAAGCTTCGCCTGGATACTCAGACGGTGGTACTCCCAGCAGATAAAGGTAATGCTACTGTTTTATTGTCTCGGGACGAATACCATGATAAAATGTACAGTTTATTGAGTGATACCATGTACCGGAAGATCAGCAGGGATCCCACTAATCGAATGGCGAAGAAAACTGTTTCGCTTCTGAATGATTCTCCCTTTCCACCAGAAGTTGTTCGGAGAATGAAACCAAGTGGTCCGGTGTCTCCTAGACTTTATGGACTACCAAAGGTCCACAAGAAAGATGTTCCTCTACGCCCCATAGTGAGTAACATAGGCTCTCCGACCTATGACGTTGGCAAACATCTGGCATCACTGTTGGGGCCTCTTGTGGGAAAATGTACGCACCACATAAGAAACTCGGCTGACTTAATTAGTAAACTGAAATCATTGAAAATGAACCCGTCTGATATATTAGTTAATTTTGATGTGGTGGCTTTATTTACAAAGCTTCCCCTTCCAGAATCTCTACAACTTATTGAAAGAAGTTTTGACAAAGAGATTTCAGCTTTATTTAAACATGTTCTGACCTCCACATATTTCTTATTTAACAACGAATTTTTTGAACAGACGGACGGAGTCGCCATGGGTAGTCCCATATCCCCTCTGGTGGCCAATTTATTTATGGAAGACTTCGAGGAGAAGGCGCTTGAATCTGCTGACTTGAAACCCACGGTATTCTGGAAGTATGTTGATGACACCTTTGTAGTTTGGCCTCATGGTGAAGACAAATTGAAAGACTGCTTAAGACATCTGAACTCCCTCCACCATCAAATAAAGTTCACAATGGAAATATTAGAAGAAGAAGGAGATTTCTTGCGGCTGCACACCCGAAACTTAATGGAGGTTAACCTTGTCTCCCACTGATCGATGCACACTGACGGCTATGCCTCTCCATTCAATGCCAAAAACAGTGTGATTTCTTCTTGAATCGGTAAAAATGGCCAAATTCGTTGTGGTACGAAGTGCTACGTAGATTTACGCTACTTAGGTATGTAGAAGACGTGTGTAACAAAAAGCTTTTGAACAAACGGTGACTGACAGTGTGGTGCTGTAAAAAATACGAACAATGCACCACGATCTGAAATGAGGTTGCATGGGTGCTTCATCGACAGCGATGATACCATATAGGTCTATATAACCTACAAGATGCGAGCTATTTCAGACACTAGAGATCAGAAACCAACTCTTTATACTCTATGTAAACTCGCCAACAGTTCCTATGACGCCGCCGTCTCTGTACGCTTGGAAGCTAACTCGCCAGTCTCCGCCGCTGCCCATTTAATTGAAAACTAGTCACACCAGCGTAGAAAGTAGAACGAGTCGCATACGTGGTTGCAAGTATAACTGATGAGTTGAGACATTGCCTGTTACTTATGCAACAGTTGGGTATGAGGATAATTATGTACCAAAACAATGACTGATGAGTTCGTGATGAATAATGTTCTGTTTATACAGCCCTTTACATAATGTATGTGTATGTACATAAAGGTCTGTGCACGTATACCTGATTTATGTTTGTATGTGTGTAGGTATAAATGTAAAAAGACCTTGTGTGTGTTCCACCCCTATCAACCAATTTAGTCGACCAGAAAAATCGAATCTCAAACCAAAATTACGCTTAATATGTTAATGTGAAACGGTGATATCAACTTGGAATCTGGAATTCAGCTCCTTTAACAGCATTGGCTTGACTACTATTCTTTTTTTTATGACCTTTTTGCTTTTGTAAACAAGGTTCACACAAACTAAAATAAATTTGGACATCTCTGTATGTTATGTTACAAAAGACAGACATCAAGCAATTCATCATTTAGCAGCATCCACCGTGGCCAGTCATTACATGAGCATCATGAAGAATATCATACAGTTCATCATAAACATAGTATTTACTCTTACCATCCTCAGTTCCATGTTGTATTAATCTGATTACTCCATTCACTTCCAGTACTTCATATCACTTCAAACACTGGTAGCCGTTGCCGTCCCTCTTTCGTCCAGATTTTAGTGATTTAGCCTTGCTGATAAGTGACTCGTACTTTTCTCTGCGTTCAGATCGTTGCTTTCCACCATTGGAAAAGGGCTGTACTGTGAGAGTTGCGGTACCCGGCTTCGACAGAGAAAGAGAAGATGCTAGGTCGATCCTGGGTGTCGCCCTCGAGACAACGGCAGATGGCTACGACCGAATCTGGACGAAAAATGGTGTGCTGAGCCAACTATACACACGGTAATGAACCGTTTGTTTTTAAATAATTATGGAAGGGACGATACGATATGCCACTGCGGCTACAAATACGACATTTTGTTTCAGGTCCCAGTTCAGCACTTGCCCTATAAGAATAATCTCGGAGGAGGAAGTTCCAGCAGAGAAAACTGTTGCCCTGAGGACAGTTGCGACGTCTCAGTCTATGGGAAGCGGCCAGGGAGTCTTCAAATTTAACTGCGAGCAAAAATGTCAGACTCTGAGATGCTTTGGCAAAAATAAAAATACGTCGTGCAACTCAAAGTGCCATGGTGCACGTCCTTGCTGCAATAAATGAATTTTTCATATGACTATGTTCTCAAACTACAGGTGATAAATGCAACTTTGGAAATAGGACTTTTGTTGCAACAGCCATGGTTCACATTCCTTACCTTTTGGCGGTGAGGGTATGCATTCACTAATGATAGTGCACTATCCCTAGTCAATGTGTATTGTCTGACAGAACTGGAATCAGTAATACACTATCACTAAATGAGCCAGTAAATTTCACTATCACTAGTGATGGTATACTTTCCCTGCAACTTGCACTTCCACTATAACATATTCGTATGTATTCAGGGTGTTTAGGGTATAAGTGGTGTAAGTGCGGATAGTGTGATCATTGGTACCCTAATATGTTCCCACTTCATTGTGTTAATTATTTCTTCCCTGTTTCTAACAGTCTTTCCACAATCATGTCACATAATTTACTACATGATGTTTCTTTGCATGATTGTAACTACACCACTAACTGAATTATGCCTGACAGTTCACTAAGTCGAATATACCTGTCAGTACAGACTACCAGTTTTGCGTCCAAGTGTCCACACTTCAACTCCTGACCTGCTACCCAGGGGAAAACAAGCATTAATGGTTTGCTCTTGCCACATGAACTAACCTCAGTTAAACAAAACTGTTTAGGACGAAGATCAGTAGTCACGCTAGTTCTTTCGTATCCTGTTGTAAGTTAATGTGAGGCCAATTTTATGTATTTATATTGCAATTTTATGGTATATTATATATGGCTCTATAAACATCTTGGCATTCTGGAAACTATCAGTTCATGTAAAGGCAAGATGAACTACTTATCCGTCTGATGTCATGCATTGTCTTCCTGTTACGATAGTCGCTACGATCGAAATCGGTAAGGAATAGAGAATAATTCGTGCAGCCGATGGCTAAAATGCAGCAAGACAACGATGGCTTCCAGTAGGGTGTTCGCTTCAGAAGACCATAGTTGTGCTGCTGTGATTTGAAGAACATAATGGTTAACTCACACTGAGGTCTTTGCCACCACAGTAGGCTGATCTGAACCCGGTGGAATGCATATCGGACTCTATCGGGTGCCAGCTCAGCCTCAAACCAATGACCCACAATATGATAATATATGGAAATAAGGTAATCCGTAAGAAGACATCTGGTGTCACGCATATCCATAAATCTACCAAAGACAAGGAAAATCCATTCCACGCAGAACTGCTGCTGTATTGCGTTCCAATGGTGGACCAAAACAATATAAGCCGATGGTCATATAGCTTTGGTTCATCAGTGTTTGGCGCATACACGTCTTGCAAAAAAACTCTGATGTACTAGGGACTGACGTAGAAAATTCATACAGAGGCCCATGATCTTGACGAGGTAGCCTGTTTGATTGGACGACCGCCTGACGTACATAATAACCAGTAGATGTCAAATCACAGCAGATAACTCGTAGATGCTTACCGTAACACAGTTTTGAATCAAATCTAACGTTTCGCCAAGATGGCAGTGAAGCTAACACAAATTTTGGTGTACTGTGTTGCCGTTACGATGCAAATCACCTGAAAGCCATTCCTAGCTAGACATCGCTTTCAGTTCAGCAGACGAACCTTAGAGGACTGTTTTACGTGTAAATGTAAAGGCGAACGATGTCATCACAATATAAGACCAAATTGTAGGGTGTTTTTAAAACTCTGCACATGATTTCACTGACTATATCCTCTACCCAAGTGAAGATGTAAACTTGAGTTGGATTTCACCTTGGTGCCTTTTGTAAGCTGCTTGTTTATGTAGTTGCCCCGTGCCGGTAGCTCACTCTTTTTTCCATTACTTAAAAAATTCTTGAAAGAATCAAACTTCCACGTATAAAACAACGTCAGACGTCTCATTACTTTTAAAATGAGTTAAGGTGTTAAATATTTGTCTTAAACATGCAACCGAGGAAAAGTTTAAAATTATGCTAAACATCTGCTAGTTTTTCAAGAGTCTAAATGTTTATGACGTTATATCTCCTAAGCAATGTGTTGTACAATGATATGATTTTGCAGGTACGTGTTGGTGGTAAATGTAAGTGCTGTCTGTAAATTTTGTTGCGGATGGAGAGGTAGTAAAGAAGTAATAAATTAAAACGTTATGTCCGATGCTGAAGTCTGGCTGCACGAACAGCTAAATGTAGAAAGCGATCAACTTTTTCCTTTCACTTTGTGAGGCATGCCACGGAGATAAAGTTTCTTCATGGTGTGAAATTACGTGAAATGATTGTTAGGAATGGCTAAGTACTCTCATTCTCAAATACTGCACGGGTGTAATCTGAGTATTCACAGACCGTCAGTTACGTTGACTCAGGACAAACGAACAGTTTCTAACTGCAGAAGGTGTCTCATTCTGTTGACTTTTAACATAATATTGTAATTCTTAATGAGTGGATTATGTCAGCATGTTAAATTTTTAATTGTGGCCAGTAATTACGCGACATATTGAACACAAACTTTTTGTTGCTTCTACAAGCCGTTACACACGCCGTCTTTAAGTAGTTTCGGGTTCCAGTTTAGCGGTTTAGTGGTACTGACGTGCATCTAGTGGAGATGTTGATATAGCAACAACCAAAGTCGTTTAGCGTTCTCGTACAATATACTCTGATAAGCCAGAACATTATGACCACCGACCTACTGTCGGTATAAAATCGCCTGGGCGAAAACAGTGTCACCTGGCAAGGAATAACTGGTAGTTGGTGCATGTAGCAACAGTCAGTGTGCTGTCCGTGTATAGAATGGGGAAGGCGCGTGATCTGAGCATGGCCGAGGGTCAGATTATGGTGCCTCGGAAGTTCGGCACGAACACTTCTGAAACTTCACTACTCTTCGGGTGTTCGATTAGTGCTCTGGTGAGTGTCTACAACACAACGGAGGTGACACCACGTCCACACGTCATGGTGTTGGGCCGCCACCCATCATCTGTAGATGTCGGACGTCACAGGCTGGGGAGACTGGTAAAACAGGACAGGTGGCGAACTGTGGAGGAACTAACATCAGGACAGAATATAAGTGTGTCTGAACACACAATGCACCAAACAGTCCGCAACCGACGACACAGGTATGTGCCAATTTTAACGCCACATCGGCAACAAAGACTGAAATTGGCAGGTGACCATCGGCACTGGCCGTTTGTACAGTGGCAGAGCACTGCATGGTCTGATGAATCCAGATACCTCCTTCATAAAGGAGACGGGAGGGCCGGAATCCTTCGTCTTCCAGGGAAACACCTCCATTACACCTGCACTGCAGGACGGAAACAAGTCAGCGGAGGCTCCATTACGCTCAGGGGAACATTCAAGTAGGCATTCATGGGTCCATACGAACCTGTCGAAGGCACCATGACGGCCAAGGAGTAGCGCATACTGGTTGCAGACCACGTACATACCTTCATGACGATCACGTTTCCCAATGCAGTGGCATTTTTCAACAGGATAATGCACCATGCCACAAGGCCAGGAGTGTAATGGGGTGGTTCGAGGAACACAGTGGCGAGTTCCTATTGAAGTGCTGCCGCCCCCCCCCCCCCCCCGCCAACTCAACTCCTCAACTCGCCTGATCTGAACCCAATCGAAGACATCTGGGATGTGATTGAACGTGACGTCAGAGCTCAAGCTACCCCCCCCCCTCCCATCTCCTCCATGGAATTTATGGGAATTAAGTGACTTGTGTGTGCAGATGTGGTGCCACCTGCCTCCAGCGACCCACCAATGCCTCATTGCTTCCATACCACGACGTGTCGGCGCTTATATCCGTGCCAAGGGTGGGCATACCACCTATCAGGTAGGTGGTCATAATGTCTGGCCGATCAGTCTATAACTACGTGGTCTGGTTTTTGTTGAGATTACGGCAACGCATCTCCTACAGTTCAAAGCATTCGACGATAGTAACTGCAGTTTATGGTTTGTCTGTGTAAGGGGTAATCCCCAAGTCTTTGTGTGCTCGTCCGAGACGAAGCACTCTCAACACAATTTTGCACGTAGTCCATTCAAGTCTACTCACTGAGCCATTCCAGCGTTATTTCCTCATGAGCTAGTCTGTCGAGTTTGTCGGTGACGTTTGCGTATTTGAGCGTGAAGACGAAAGGTAACAACTGCTTTTCACTTGATGGAGTTGCGTCCTATTTGCAAAAACATGAATCACCACAACGTAAAAAACGAGGAACACAGCAGCCATAAACAATACTCGACCACGCGAAAGGCATTCCTAAGTTTTCCGTGCCATTTTAAGAGAAAAGATTTACAGCCAGTATTTTTTGTGGAAAAGATATCTGTAGGATTCACGTATCGAGACTTGTTGAGTTTTCCAATTCTAAGGACATGCCGCAAAAGTCATTTTCAACAGGGTGGAGCACTAGCGAATTTGCGCCAGCATGTAAGAGTATTTCTTAAGAATGAGCTACCTATGCGATGGATCGCACCGTAGCACTATTGGCCTCCATGTTTGTCTTTTTGCAAGGAATATAATTTTTATCTTATTTTATTTCTTATTTTTATTTGCTTCTGTATTTTGTAGAGGTAATTCTTCCAACAACTATGAATGCAGTTATCATTAAATGTTACCAAAACAATTCATCTAAAGCATGCAACACTTTCACAATAAATACTGACGGCTGTCACGTACGTGACGAATCTTCATTTCATCGAAAATATTGCGCACAGACAATTAAGTGCACTTTAGGAAATATGTTAGTGCTACTGCACTTTATAATTTAAATTTGTAAGGAACAATTACAAATTAGCATTTGTTCACTTTCCTTTTCGTGTTGATAGATGATGAAATTCATATTTGTGCAAGAGACATGTTGGTATTAGATCGGATTGGACCGCTGTTTCTGAAATCATTGTTATTATTATCCTCCACCATCCTTTCAGTTTGCTACACTGTTTACGCAGTTCATTCAACGTAAATACATTAGTACTTACACATTCATAGAAACAACATATGTTAAGGCTTGCAAGTAAGATCTTATGTAATTAACAGTGAAGAACATAACCTAATATAACATTCGAGTGTATTGTAAAGACAAAAAAAAATGAGCTTCTGTTGGCGCATGTTCTGTATACTCTTAATTTCTCAGTTAATATCAGAATATTCTCGAAATCATACCTTTCAATCGCAGTAGCTTTTATAATTGGAATATGAATTTTAACAAAGCTGTATAGCTTCAAATACAGTAAAATCAGACTACTAAATAATAATAACGCATTTTCAAAATAACTGTTTTCAGGTTAGAAATTTCCGGAATATAACAATTTCGAAAGCCAATAACTTTTGAATGAATAAGTTTCCTGATAATTTGAATTTTTGCTTATAAGAAGACAGTGATAACTTTTAGACAAGGTGTCTTCAACTTAATTCAACTAATCTTCTGTCATACGGAAATATTACGCAACATTTTGTTCATAGTTAAATTTTCAATAATTTTTCTTTAATTAAAACCTTTTAATGAATATAATTGCGTAGTTACAATCAGCAAAGTTCAAGTAGGCCTGCCTAAAACTGTTTAAATAAAACTCAAAATTTTGCATAACTGCACGGTCCCAGGTCCATATGTAACTGAATGTATAAAAGAAAACATAGGTAGTAACTGAATGAATATCTCCTATTTTTGCTTTTAACTGTTTCCCTTATTCCAAAATATATGATAGGATGACGAATTTTCTTTAGAAAATGTTATACTTACGCATTATGCTAACTGAAAAATGTCTACGTTAATTACTGTCTACTTTAAATGAATTGTTTGCTTTATATGAATGAATGTGTAGTTTAATACTAATAGAAAACTGTATCAGATGGTTAACTTAATTCCCTGTATCGAACACGTCAGAAACGAGATTTTGCCTATTGGTTCAAATGGCTCTGAGCACTATGGGACTTAACATCTATGGTCATCAGTCCCCTAGAACTTAGAACTACTTAAACCTAACTAACCTAAGGACAGCACACAACACCCAGCCATCACGAGGCAGAGAAAATCCCTGACCCCGCCGGGAATCGAACCCGGGAACCCGGGCGTGGGAAGCGAGAACGCTACCGCACGACCACGAGATGCGGGCTTTTGCCTATTCCCTGACAGGTTACAAACTCCAGACATGCTGGCATTTACTATGCAACAAGTTTGACTACCGTTTGGATGTATGTCATGCTTCTGCTAGATGGCATTTTGAACATTTGTGAAAGGCAAATGAAAACTTTTATTCCTTAAGACAATCATATAATAGTGTATTTCACGTACACGCAAGCGATGCGTTCGACATTGGGTGGGAAGAGATTCCGGAGAGGGGGTCTCCGATTTCTGCATACACTGTGCCCCGTTTCTCTGATTGTGGCAAGTGGCGTTCAGGTTGTAACCACACTTCGGGGTTTAGTAGCAGCCCTCGAACGAAGTGACAGAAAATCGTCTCGCCAATTAGCACTTCAGACTAGTGTGCCAAAAACTCTAATTTGGAAGGTAACGTTACTGTTGCTCAACGTCAGCACTAGAACTGGCTATTGCAACACGAGAACGATGGAGAGGTTGATCGCGAAATGCTCCATTATTATGACAAAGTACGGCTGCATTTTTCAGAGGACGGGAATTCGTAAAATAAACGTCGCTGTAGCTCTAGAAATTCTGATTATATATGTAAAAAATCTCCGCTTGATGTGCAATTAGTGCAGAAAAATTAATTGGATAATCTTCTTCCGTCAAACCGTAACTTCTGGTAGATGAATGAATGATTCACTGGAATCCTTTATTTTTCAGGAAACTGTCTGCTAGCGAGAAGACCTACAGCTATTTCAAGCGAGAGCACACTTCACCAGTACGTGTTTAACACGTTGAGCGCGGAACTGATGTTGGGCTTTCCGTTGAGGTGGCAATACCGCATGCCGGTGACTATGTGACTTTTTTTGAGTTCCTTCCATTAAACATTCGAGGGAAATGGCAAACGTGACAACCAATAGAACGTTTATCGAAAACCAAACATTGTAACCGAATATAATAAGGGAAAATCTGTTATTGACCTTTCTGATCAGAGGAGTGCGTATAGTATCGAAAGTTAGCTTTAGATCTTTTACGGAACACTGCTGTTGTGAAAGCTTTGTATGTATTCCAAGATATGGCGGGACGGGAAGTGTCACAATATTTGGCAGGTGCGCTCACGCGGCAATCACAAGAAGGAACCGAAGTCAGCGTTGATGCAAGAAGCTAACACAGGTTGGAAACAAAGAAAGGAGAGGCACATAAAACGCATAGATATTGTTCTGAATGTTACAACACAAACACAAAAACATTAGGGCCCAATGAACCAAGAAAATTAGCCAAACAGGTGCTTACGTTTTGTAATACGTGCAAACCTAAAACCACTTTGTATTGAATGTTTTAATTCGAGTAAACGTATTAAAATTACATTTTTTAACCTTGCTGTTGTCATTCCCACGCACTGATGTCGTAAAAACGAAAAGTGCACTGTCATTTCCCATGGGACTGACGGCGCACTTAACGTCTTAATGATAGATACTATTCACAGTCATGTAGCTAATTGTTAGTGGCCTGAAAAAATGTCCCAGTACATTGGTAACATACTTTCGAAGGCTTCTGCTGGTAGATACTTTTTAAAACACGTATTCGTGAGCGCGTTGATAGTCACTGGACTGCCACCTAGGAGCGTCACTTTTAAAGTAATAACCGATGGCGCCTAGTGTGCTCCCGTCCTGTCACGTGACGTTCGTTCACGATCGGCCACCCTCGGCCGGTCCCTCACTACGCCGTCATTACGTTTCGCGTCTCTGTCGGTGTTGTTTGTATGGCTATAGTGCTTCGTTCGTCGCCATGTCAGTCAGTAATCCCTCTGATTGTGAAGTGCGCTCGGTTATTCGTTTCTTAAGTGCGAAACAAGTTCGTCCTGCTAAAATTCAACGGGAGATTGTTCCTGGTGCAGGTTTAATGAATGATGGAAATGTGCGTAAATGGTGTAAGCTGTTTAATGAAGGAAGGACACACATTCATGATGAATGATCTGGACGGCCTACTGTCATGAATGAAGACTTGACACGAAAAGTGATGAGACAGTTCGCCAAAACAGGCGCTTCGTTATTGACAAGCTGCATCAGAAGTTTCAAGATCAGTAGCTTTTCGCAATGTGACAGAGTTCACTAGAAAAAAAAATGTGTGCCAGACGAGTGCCGAAAATGTTGACAGGAGAACGCAACACAAAGCGAATAACACATTCTTGGTTCGTTTTGGAGCGCTATCACAAAGATGATGTAGAGTTTGAGTCACATTGTAAATGTAAATGTCGTGTGACTAGGGTCTCCCGTCGGGCAGACCGTTCGCCGGGTGCAAGTCTTTCGATGTGACGCCACTTCGGTGACTTACGCGTCGATGGGGATGAAATCATGATGATTAGGACAACACAACACCCTGTCCCTGAGGGGAGAAAATGTCCGACCCAGACGGGAATCGATACCGGGCCCTTAGAATTGACATTCTATCGCACTGACCACTCAGCTATCGGGGGTGGACAATCACATTGTAAACGGTGATGAAACGTGGATTGCGCACTACACTCCTGAGAATAAACGTCAATCCAGTGAGTGGCATCATTAAAACTCCCCGACGAAACCGCGAAAATTCAAACAAAATCCTTTAACACGGAAATTCATGACCACTGTTTATTGGAACAGGAAATGCATTCTCCTGTTAGATTTTTTGCCAAGAAGAATTACAGTAAATCTTGAGACGTACTGTGAAACATTATTAAAGCTTAGGTGCGCTATTCAAAATCGCCGGCGGGGACTGCTCTCTAGCGGCGTCGTTCTGCTTCACGACAATGTTCGGCCTCAGGTTGCGGCAACAACAAAGACGCAGCTCGACAAGTTTCATTGGGAATTACTGGATCATCCACCATACAGTCCTGACTTAGCACCGTCAGACTCATCTGTTTTCAAAACTAAAGGAATTTGTTGGTGGTGTTGAAAGAAAGTGTTACTAACTGGTTTAACGGTCAGGTGGCAGAGTTCTTTGATGCTGAGATCAAGAATGTGGTACCACGATTTGACAAATATTTAAATGTTCTTGGTGACTATGTCGAAAAGTGAAAAAATTTACATATTGCAGTTTGTGATACAATATACGTTAGTAAATAAAGTTTCCCTTACTCCATCACAAATCGGTTCTTACTTTAAAAATGACTCCCGTAGATCCGTAGCCACTTATCCGTCTCTTGGGGTTGTACATCTCTGCGTGGAACCTGTAAGTTATGTCTTAGCATTTAGTGCGAGCATTGACGGGAATCTGTCAGTATGGAAGTTTGGTAGCAGAATTGTTTCGAGAGGCGCAGATACTGGAAGACAAAAAGCTCACACTTGCATTCCACCAACTTTGTGTGACGTCGATGTAACGATTCGACCTTGTAGTATAGACGCTTTGTCTTGTGATAGTGAGATGGACATAATCAACTGACTTTGTTGCGGATTGTGCTGAGACGGTTGCTGGCTTGCATCCTTGCGTTGCACTTACGTGATTGTACATTACGTGGATTTCCAGAGTATAGAGCATTGGCTTTAAGAGCTTGAGCTCACAGTACTACTTCCACGACAATATTTATTTAGTGGTTCGTTATCAACCTGCTTTTGACTTTATAGGGCAACGTCAGAGAACTTAATATTAAACGGATAATCCATATAACATCCGCGAGATTTCACTCTGTACAAAGATGGCTTTTTACAACGATAAATCGATTCGAAAAAAAACAGGAATAATGTAATTCCCAAAAAAGATTCTTTCTATTATACATTTTCCATATATCAACTTATTTCCACTACAGAGTCTGCATTCCCAGGAGAGCATCTGGCTGGAATGCCCACTTGCGTCCCCACTGCATTCCCCACAGTGAAAATACTTTGAACAAATCCCACACCGTAACCCACTACTCACCAACCTGCGACAGAGCCCACACTTCTCACTCATGCTAAAATTTTACGGTTACTGAATAAAACTAAACGTCTACGTAAGTTCACTTAGACCAGGAGAACTATATATAGAACTATTTATAGAACTGCTTATAGAGTAGCGGTCTCGAAATTTTCTCTCTACTAAGAAAGCAACTACTTTTATTAACACCTGTTCGTTGACCGGAATGCTATATTCCGTGCAGAACACAAACGTAGGGATATCTGTTGACTGTTTGTATAATTATATCGTGAATTATACACAGGACGGGGAAATAGTGGTTTTTTGCTTTATTTTTGGAAACCAGTGTGTATAGATCCGATTTTATACAAAGGAAAAAACATGAAAACCGATGTAAGTGTCTCCTATGAATCCACAGGTTGAAGTAAAATTTAGTAACACAGAGTTGAGACGCTATGATATCTTCCCCGCTGTGGTAAACAAAAAATTCTGTCCTGCATGTTTCTCACACTACATTCTTGGCATTTCTTTTGTGAAAAACAAGCCACTTTGAGTTCAGCACTTCGCCTGTATGTTCTACGTACCATCTGTCACATCGAGCCTAACTGAACTGTGGTCACATACGACCTAGTAACAAATTTCGATACGTCCTTTGCTGATGCGTGGAAAGCTCGGTTGTGTTCCCAGAGCTGAGTGGTAACAGGACACCAGTCTTCGTTTTACCTGGCAATTTCACTTGTTTTTCAGTCCATGGGTCAACAGCGAGCCTCTTGCACGAGAGCATGTCCCACCAGAGCTCAAAGTTCCAGTACCATTTCAAAATGAAATAAAAATTTTCAACAATCTGTCATGAAACGTTGTCCCACAAAACTGGAAACGCTACTTGAAATGTCCTGTTTGCCCTCCTGCCTCTCTCAAGTGTTCAGTTGTTGTGTGAGTTGCGCGGATAAGATGTAAACTCAGTCATGTAGTCGTTAGGCTCTTGATATTCCATGGACTAACAATTGATCATTACGAAACTACCTGGCTGATTAAAACTGTGTTCAAGACCGATACTCAAAATTGGGACCATAGTCATTCGTGGGCAAGGTACTGGCGGAAGTACAGCTGTGAAGACAGGTCTGAGTCATACTTGGGTAGCTCAGTTGCTAGAGCACTTTTCCGCGCAATGCAAAGGTCCCGAATTAGAGTATTGTTCCGGCACGCAGTTTCAATCTGCCAGGAAGTTCCATATCAGCGTACACGCAGCTGCAAAGGAAAATCTCATTCTGAAACTGATCGTTGTGTTCCAAACAATGGACTCATTAAGGAAGTGAGTAGCCTGAATTCCCCTCCAGCTAGTTTAGCTTCACTTCCTGAAATCACTTATGCAAGCCAGAATGGTTTCTTCAGCGAGTCCCAGATCTGTTCCCTTCCCCATAGTTGTCACAACTAACTACCTTTGCCTGATGTCGATGTGGCAGAGATGAAAAACCCTGAACTATCTTTCTCAATGTTTCCACATACTTCGTACTCGATTGTTTCATGCGTTCGGAAGATAGAAATATTCCTGAGCGTACTTGAGTGGCGCATGTACACAACGGCAAGAGTGAATGGTAGTTTCGTTCTAAAACTTCCTTGACAGAGAAGGCAAGTCGGTGAAGGGGACTATTTTGGAATAACGGTGGCACTTATCAAACCACGGCAAGCACTAGTTATTTTACACAGAAATTGTGCCGATAATTTTGACGGACTATTTTTTGTTGCCTGAAAAGGAGGAAAGGAAATTTGTGTCTATCGTCTAAAAGAATTAGCTATTAAAGACGGAGCATTATATCGGTAGTATAAGGATAGGAAAATCATCATCCTAATGTGTTTTAGGAATCTAAATTTATGTGGTCATCCAGGTATCTGCAGCATGCTAGTCCCAAATATGATGTATAGACCAGGCTTTAAACACCCGTTGATTACGAGATCATTAGAGTATGTGGTATGTGTGACTGATGACGGGAATCGGTTGTATGCCGTTTAGGGAATCGCACCAGTGTATGGATTAAGCGATTTGGACAGTAAGGAAAAATCTATACAAGATCACCGAATCAGGATTTAAACCTTTCCGAATCCGAATCCATCGTGTTACGCATTTCCACGTCTCTCGACTATATGTAAGAATGTTAAGCACTGGTTCACCTAGCAAGGTACAAAATAATCTGCCTGTTAACTGATCACCCTAGAAGTAACGGACAGATACTAAAGTTGGAATGTTAACCTGCTTAATTACCTGTGGTCCATATAATTAGGGAATCTCCTAGATACGTTTCGATGCAGCCCAAAAACCACTATGATATATCGTGTGCAATGTCATTAAATAGAAAAGGTTTCCTTTTGTCTCGCTTTTTACGTCTCTGTGTCTGCTTCTGCCTCTATCTCTGCCCCTCTCTCTCTCTCTCTCTCTCTCTCTCTCTCTCTCTCGCTCTGTGTGTGTGTGTGTGTGTGTGTGTCCATTTCTTTTTTTCCTTTTGATACTTTTTTACAGTATCATACTGTAGCTTATGAACAGGTCATCTGACAGTTGTGCAGAGTGTAAAGCAGATGTTTGCAACCTGCAGTAGTTATCGTGAGAGCAGAGGTATAATATTTTGCTTCAAACTTTTTGTCACGAATAAAGCCTGTAATGAGCATTTAGTCTTCTGACGCCCCATTTGCGAGCTTTATCTTTACAAACGTCTGGAACGCATGTGTTAAGTACACTTTTCGTACTTCCTTTTCTAATGGAAGTGTTCATTACTAGTACGTTGTCATTAGAGTTCACACTTCATTTGGAGGCACCTTTATGTTCACACCGTGGATTATAATAACTTGGGGAAACACAAGCTGACGACACGTTGGCCTGACCTGCTCCGAGAATAGTTTTCTCCGCAGCTGCCAGAAGAAAACTCACCTCCGCCTCACCAGAGACCAGTCGTGCTGCAAGAATAATTTTCGCCGCATTCTCTACGTTACCTGAGGGCAATCTAGCAAGTCAGGTAAACGTAACACCATACGCTGAGGTTCAGCAGGAATAGGATTTTAATGCAATGTTTAACCAGCACACATTCAGAGCAAGCAATATTCGACTATATTAGCGACCAGTAGCTGTACGGCGTAGTAGCGGTCGTTGGTACACTTAAGTCATCGACTTTACACTATATGCGCCGCGCGGGATTAGCCGAGAGGTCTAGTGGTGGTGGTGGTTAGTGTTTAACGTCCCGTCGACAACGAGGTCATTAGAGACGGAGCGCAAGCTCGGGTTAGGGAAGGATTGGGAAGGAAATCGGCCGTGCCCTTTCAAAGGAACCATCCCAGCATTTGCATGAAACGATTTAGGGAAATCACGGAAAACCTAAATCAGGATGGCCGGAGAGGTCCAGGGCGCTGCAGTCATGGACTGTGCGGCTGCTCCCGGCGGAGGTTCGAGTCGTCCCTCGGGCATGGGTGTGTGTGTTTGTCCTTAGGATAATTTAGGTTCAGCAGTGTGTAAGCTTAGGGAATGATGACCTTAGCAGTAAAGTCCCGTAAGTTTTCACACATATTTGAACACCGTATGCACATTACCAAATAAACTTTTAGTTACGCTCGGCGCTTATATTTTTTGTCTGGGCATACCAGCCCAGTACTAATTTAAAAGTAGTGACCATCTCCCAGTTATGACCAAGATTTTCTGGAAGTTTCCTTCTGTTGTAAGGCAAATGTTGGAACTGGAAATCCTGATCCTGTCCCAGTACACTGCGTCTGGTTGAAAAGTTCCTGGCTCTCAATGCGTCATAAGCTTTCCACCTTTAGGAGTAGGGACTGAAAAATATTTAGAACCCACACAGCAGTGAGTTAGAGCTTAACAATAACAGTGGATCTGCAACCACTTTGTGCATGTGAAATAACGAGAATTTGTTCGATGTTTAACCATGTCACGATCCGTTTAGATAGCATACTGCTATTATCAGTTACCTGGATTAGTCATTTCTCCCAATCAATTTGCTGTGTGCTTCACCAACTAAGAAAAGGAAGGTATATGTAGCGTTCATTGATGTTGAGAAGACTTTTGATTGTGTCAGATGGGACAAACTGATGGAAATCCTAAGGAAACATGGAGATGACTGGAGGGATAGACGGCCAATTAGAAATTTATATTTGAACCAGAGAGCAAGAGTAAGACTAGGAGGTGTGATGAGTGAAGAAATTGAACTGGGAAGAGGTGGAAGATAAGGTTGTTGCTTATCAACAACACTGTAAAATACACATCTGGGGGAAATTATTAGTGCAAGTTTTGATGGAAGGAGAGTGGAGTGCATAAGACTTGCAGACGACATGGTTGTGATGGCAGACAGTGCAAGAGAGATGGAATAAATGTTAGATGATCGAAACACAAAGTTGAAAGAATATGGAATGAGGATTAATAAGAATAAAACGAAAAGCATGGTAATTGTAGGAAAGGGGAGAAAATGCCGTATGGAAATAAGGGAAGAGGAAACAGAGCAAGTGAATACTTTGTGGACCTCTAAACAAAGATCTGAGGAAGAGACGTTGTGACGTCTGTGGCATTTATTACGTCATATACAAAAGAAATTACATATATATTTTATATATTTTTATTTTTAATTTATCAGCATGATTCTTTCTCTCAGGGATATTGTCTTTTCTTATCACTTTTACTTACGTGCATAAGTAAATATGAAACGGGTTCTTGAAGGGTCGCTGTTATTCATGTACCAACTTTAGATTTTGATCGTGGAGACTAAAATGTAGTTGTCCTTAACTGAATTGAATGTAATTTTATTAATTTCTATTTATTGATTGCAAAGCAAGGCTTGAGAGAATTTCGATTGTTGCCATGGAGCGGCCAAGATAAAACTCACTGAACTCACGGAATCTGTATCATTTAAAAACATGAACTTTAACGTAAATTAATTATCTGTTGCAATTTAAAAGGGTTCTTACAACGAAATCTCTCGCATTTACAGTTACTGTTAACACTTTGAAATATAAATTAATACTTCGATGCGTAATGGCCGACCAGAGGCTGCACCGGAAGATGAGCTTCTCGCAGCGCAAATTACTGAAAAAACGCTTATTAAAAATAGTTAGCTACTGCGATCATTTGAGGTGACAACGATTACAAAGAAATTTATCTTGTGATAATAATAACAATTTTATTTTAGCAATAAATACGAATAACTTACATAAAATACGTGTAGCCGCTCAATGGCTGCCTTCCGTACCACGAAACAAAACAGTGTGTGTACCATAAAATACGTCCTTCCTCCTCGGCCGTACAATCGCGTCTCTTTCGATACTTTTTTATTTTCATAGACATTAAATAAAGATGCTACTCTTAAATTGTCGCTGCATATCAGTTGTTTCAAGAACATTAACAATATCTTTCATACTAATTATATTCATAAAATACGTTAATTACGATTTACAACCGATAAAAATGTTAATATTTATGTGACGTACCGTCACAACGTGCCAAATGTTACATCTGGAACGTTTCACTAAGTGGAGCGGAGACCTGGACATTGAGGAAGGAGGATGAAAGAAGATTGGAGGCACTAGAGATATGGATATGGAGAAAAATGGAAAAAGTGAAATGAGAAGACCAAGTAAGGAATGAAGAAGTATTAAGAAGAGTTGGAGAAGAAAGAAACATGCTGAGAGTCATCAGAAAGAGAAAACGGAACTGGATTGGACATTGTTTGAGGAGGGACTGTTCATTGAAGGAAGGAATAGAAGGAATGGTGGAGGGAAAAATGGGAAGAGTAAAAAGAAGATATCAAATGCTGGACAATATCAAAGGAGAGAAATATTCAGAAGTAAAAGACTGGCTATGGACAAACAAAAGTAGAAGAGGCTCAACCCATGACAAGACCTACCGTAAGGCAGAATACCATACTACTAGACACCACCTAAGTCACTAACACATACAAAACAGTAAAAATATCACGCATATGACAAATGTAACCAGACAAATTAAAGTATAGTTACTATACGAGTACCTAATGATGGCAGCATGCTGCTAAAACAGCACGTGCCAAAATTAATATTGTAAGTAAAATATAACTGAAGAAGAGATATGTTTAGTTCGTAAAATTCACAATTTTGTCGCATACTGCAGGATAGCGATGCAAACACTACGGAATCGGATTGCATAGTTCAGTATCTCGACGGTTCTAGGCTCTTCACTCCGGAACCGCGCTACTGCTACGGTCGCAGGTTCGAATCCTGCCTCGGGCACAGATGTGTGTGGTGTCCTTAGGTTAGTTAGGTTTAAATAGTTCTAAGTGTAGGTGACTGATGACCTCAGGTGTTAAGTCCCATAGCACTTTGACATTTGAACCAATTTTCAGTTTCTCGATCCATACAGCCGTCCAAGAGTACGTTTTTTGAATATCTGACCTCGGAATCCCGTGTTCCTTGTTACAGACATGTGCCGTGTGGTCGTGCTCTCCGGTGTTTTTGAAATCTTGGTATCTACCGTGTACGAACTGTTGTCAAAATCACATTTAACTCCGTGGTCTACCTCTGCCCGATATGCAAAAAATTATCCGGCTAGCTATTGCGTTGATAGGGTTATTGGTTGTCCTCTTAAGTGATATCGTGCCAAATTCAGTTAAACTGGTGCGATAAATCTTTAAAATCCCGAGGTCGTTGAAGGGCCTTGCCCGTAATGCTCCAAATGTTCTCAGCAGGGGAGAGATCCGGCGACCTTGCTGGCAAAGATAAGGTTTGGCAAGCATAAAGACAAGCGACATACACTTTAGCCGTGTGCGGGCGAGTGTTATCTTCTGAAATGTAAATCCGGATGGCTTGCGTGAGGGACAACAAAACGGGGCGCAGAATATCGCCGACCTACCGCTATGTTGTAAGACTGGCAACCAAAGGGCCTCTGCTATGAAGTGCAATGGCACCACAGACCATCACTCCTGGTTGTCGAGACTTACGGCGGCCGACAGTCGGGTTGGTATCCTACCGCTACCAGGGCGTCTCTAGACATATCTTCGGCCTGTAACCTCATTGATGAGAGTAGAACTGCCTTCAGCGATTAATTCCGCTCCGAACTGAGTGACAATGACCAGTGAAGACGTGTTTGGAAGACGCCCCAGACAGCCTTGGGATAGCAACCTGACTGTCATCTGCCGTAGTGTTAGCACTCGGTATAGCGCCGTTACATCTATGGCAACTTCAGTCACGGAGTGCTAACATCAAGTGGCTGTGTTAGCAGTCTATAACGGCATTGCGTTAGCTCGGACGGCATTGGAAACTTTTTATCACTAATGCTTTCAACTGCCCACTCACAAAGCACCCTTGGACGATCCCAAATATCAAATGTTCTTCCTGTGGTGTCACCGCCAGACACCACACTTGCTAGGTGGTAGCCTTTAAATCGGCCGCGGTCCGTTAGTATACGTCGGACCCGCGTGTCGCCACTATCAGTGATTGCAGACCGAGCGCCGCCACACGGCAGGTCTAGAGAGACTTCCTAGCACTCGCCCCAGTTGTACAACCGACTTTGCTAGCGATGGTTCACTGACAAAATACGCTCTCAATTGCCGAGACGATAGTTTAACATAGCTTGAGCTACGTCATTTGCTACGACCTAGAAAGGCGCCATTATCAGTTACTATTGATATTATGAATCATGTACCGTCAAGACCGACGTTCTTCATTAACGGATTAAAGTTAAGTATTCCACCAGCTACGTCCGTTTTTCTAAATTCTAATTTCCTTGTCCTGTTCCAGACCTCACGCCAGCCTGCGTGAGCTAAAACGCGTGCCTTTCGGCCTCCTCTAGTAACTCGGTGTTGGCTCTCCTGCCAACCAAAATACTTCCGAATTCGGATCCTGTTTTAATACCAATATTTTTTCAATAACAGACAACGGTTTCCTCAACACGCTTACAAAATTTGGGATTTCTATTTTAATAATTACAACCTCTACAAATTTTTCATTGTAACTACCTGTAGCCATTCTGACCGGAACTTGTCACTTCCAAGTCTGTGCCAAACAGGTTTACAATTATCTTCTTGGAAACTGATACAGCTTGCTGAATATATAAGCAGAAAAGGAGCTGGAATTCTAATTGCTAGCTTATGTCTAAGAGGTAGATTATCTACAATGTTTTCGCTAATCTTGTACCAATCTACACATTTTTTAGGAAAACGTCGAAAAATAATAATAAACGGTCGCAGGTTCGAATCCTGCCTCAGGCATGGATGTGTGTGATGTCCTTAGGTTAGTTGGGTTTAAGTAGTTCTAAGTTCTAGGGGACTGATGACCTCAGAAGTTAAGTCCCATAGTGCTCAGAGGTACTTGAGGTGGTAGTCTTATGATAAAATATATTTACTACTGAAATTTCAGATTCGTAGCAGCCGTATTTCGAGCGACTCAAAATTACGTAAAACATCGATTTTCACTAACAATTTTGCAGTGATCATCGTAAAACTTAAAATTTTGTGTTTTTGTACATACTGGAACAATTTAAGCTACAATTTATAATACTTAATACTATGCTTTTTATGTGGTGTTGTGCAATCTCTATCTGTACGTAGGTTAAGGCAGTTCGCGCGCATGACGCAGCAGAGGAAAAGAGGGGGGAGAGAATATCTCTCTCTCTCTCTCTCTCTCCCTCTCTCTCTCTCTCTCTCTCTCACTCTCTATCTATCTCTCTCTCTCTCTCTCTCTCTCTCTCTCTCTCTCTCTCTCTCTTTCACCGCTTCGTGCTCTCTTGCACATGCAGTAAGCAAACAATGTCACTTGTTTCCACAAATACTGCATCCTGTTCCACATAAAATGGATAAACTTCTTACGAATTTGCTAAACTTCTATCCGTTCTTTACGCAGCTATCGAAAGGATGATATTGTGACTTGTCAGCAATACGTTTCAAGCGCGCGCTATACATATGAGACGATAACCACTTACGGCAGGGCCTTCTTTCACCCCAAGGAGGTAATTTTACCAGTGATGGCTCTAAAGTCTGTTTTGAATGATAGACCACTCGACTAATCTTTCTTCTACTGATCATTTTGAAAGATCCAGAGGAATTTTACGTCCCCTTTCGATAGAGCGGTGCCAGTGCAATATCGACGTATCGATAAGTATCAACAGGAACAGTAAACCAGGCAGAATAACCAGTAACACAGCAGCGACGATACCCCCCTAGCTCGCGCTGACTGCTACTACCAAGCATGCAGTGCTACGGAGTGGCTGCCGGAGTACTGGTTGTTATTCTTGTTTCACTGTCAATAAAAATCGATAAAACAAATATCGCAGTAGACTAATCTGGGATCGCTCTATCACAGGGAATGTAATATTCCACTTTAAAATTTATTTCTTTGTAACGGGAAACAAGCCGACACTTTCCGTCGACACTGGGGATCACATGAACGACGTGATGAGCAGTATTGCAGCTACACGTTGCAAAAATGAAATTGCAGGTATCTGCTGGAGCACCAGAGAAAATGCGCCTCACGACTTTCACTAGAGAGACCCTGTGCAAACAGATGCATGGCTACGGGAATTGGCAACAGAAAAGGGAAGTTGTAGTGGACTGGTTGACTAATTTTTTTTAGTGTTGTCTGTGAGGTGTTAACGAATTGCTTGGTTTTAGAAAATATGGCTGTATTGTGTTCTCTCTCAGCTGAGGCGGGAGGTGCTACCTGTTAACTGACTAAGAGACTAACTAATTTATTTGTCGTTTTAACTGCTAAGGAATTATTCAGTTTAAAAGAAGTGTTTCTGGGTTGTCGGTTATGCTTAAGAATATTTTGATGTTGGATGGTTCAAACGGTTCAAATGGTTCTGAGCACTATGGGACTTAACTTCTGAGGTCATCAGTCCCCTAGAACTTAGAACTACTTAAACCTAACTAACCTAAGGACATCACACACATCCATGCCCGAGGCAGGATTCGAACCTGTGACCGTAGTGGTCGCGCGGTTCCAGACTGTAGAGCCTAGAACCGCTCGGCCACTCCAGCCGGCCTTTGAGGTTGGAATTCAGTTTTAAAATACGTAAAGACTGCCTTATTTAAACAAGTTGTTCTTTCCAACCGTAAGGAACTGTTTTGATTGTAAAAGATTTTAAGACTGACTGTTTTGCGGATTCAGCAAGTGGAGAATGTTACTTAAGAAACGAACCTTCTGTTTATTGATTCTGTTTCTTAAAACTAAAACAAAATTTTATTTTGATATTCAGTTTTAAAATATTTTAAACCTTGCCACACTTGTATCTGTCTGTCAAATTAAATTTATTTGTCAAAATAAATTGCTCAAACTTCAGCTGTACGTTTTCCGCCACAGTCAACGCGCGACATTGAGGAACCGGTCCAGTAGCGTTTCAAAAAGTAATAGGATGGTTGACTGGTTTCAGGAATATGCAAGTAAAATAATCTAGAAATGAGATAACAAAGTGGAGTATATAGCTATCTTGATTTTTCCAGAATATCTGTGGGGGGGAAGGTGAAGGAACCAGCTGGTTTAAAGAGAGGAGAGTTACGCTATCAGCTACAGAGGAGAGGGGTAGAACCGCAGGGAAATGTAGCGGAAATGTTTGAGCAGTTACGGCAAAATATGCAACGCCCAGTAGCACAGAAGATAACCATCACAAAGGAGGGAAGTTTTTCCGCTGCTGCGGTTTGTGCCGCTCTTGAATTCCTAAAACTATGGGAGGAATCTATAGTTTCCGCCCACGAGTAACCAAATTAGATTATAGGCTAGCTGTGCTCATTGTATATAACGATTATAGAACTTGGAGGGTGTGGATCCAGGGGAGGTAGAATGTGTAAAATGATATGTTAAAAGTGTGGGTGAATTGCTCCTTAGGTTGGGTATAGTGGGGCAACAGGCGAGCTATCAGTTGGCAGAGCGAACTATACCAGATAATTTGTTCGAGAAGTTTCCTAACCCATTACAAGGTTTTCTGGCATAGAACACTGATTTACCATTATATTCCGCCGAAGAATTTAGTTTTTGTATTTCGTAGCGGATTCTTCAAAAGAAAGACGTAGACATGAAACATATAGAGCTATTAAAGTTAGTTAGCTGCTGAAGTAAAAGGGTATTTAATGGAATGCGTTTCAGTGGTAATACGAGAAGAGAGTACGATGTGTCATTTTAGGGAGCAAAATTTGTCGAATTATCCTACCTCTGACATTACAGGCACTCTTTTACAGTGAATATGGGAGAAGATAAGCCTCTTATGAATCTGCTATTGAATACGTGCACCGGGAGTCAGAAAAAGCGTATTAGCATTGTGTTCACTATACACGTAAAAACAAATTATCCAACACCCTCTCTACAGCGTAACGACCATAGACGGAGAAAATAGTCTTCTGTAAAACTCCTGATATCTTACCACAATTAGAGGAGTTGGTGCAAAATGTTCAAGTAGTGGAATATTTAGTTTTAAGAAGTGTTACGGCGATGCCTGTTTTTACGAGATGTAGACAGGGGGAGGCCAAAGTGGGAAGTGTTTCAGCTGTGGTAATACAATCAGTATAAAAGGTTTCTCCTAGGAGGTCAGGAATTAGACCCATTTTCTCAGAATTGGAGAAAGCAGTATTTTGTCAGGACTGTGGTGAACCAGGTCATGCACTTAGGAACTTTCAAAAGCCTAGAGTGGATCGGGAGATTTGGCAGTTACTGCAACAAACTTGTATGTGAAGGAAAGGCAATTCATGCAGTGAGGACATGCGAGCTACAGAATTTATCTTTTGCTTGTTGCGCTGTTAATAACGAACCAATCTGGAGTATGATTATGGAAGTGCTGTTTTGATTTTTGATTACGATTGGCTCTGTGCCAATGAAGCTAATTGTAAGTGGGATAACTTTAAGCAAGAAGCAATTCAGTATAAAGCAGCTAATCAATCTAATGAAAGGTGCGGTCCTGCTAAAGAGTGTTAGAGAAGGATTTAACTGGCAGGTTAGCGGTCGTATCAGTCAGAATTTAGCCACTAGTTGTATTTTGGGATCCAGCCTTAGTGTCGATCTGGTTACTGACTGAACGTACCTAAGTTTTCATTTAAATTAAACCACAAAATAATTTTTCGTTTTTAGCCGTAAGGAGTGGGGTTCAGGGTTGATTGCTAGTAGCGACAAAGTAGTTCTGTGGGAGGTGAAGAAAAAGAAAATCTAGAAGAACAACAGGGGCACTTAGGTACAAAAACTAAAGCAGAACTAGAAACGATTTGCTCTGAGTTTTTGGATGTGCTGGACCCATGGTTATTGTTACTATATTAATGGAACATAATATCGAATTGACATAGCATGCCAGTAATGAGATAACCCTATAGGTTAGCCCCTCCCATAATGAGGGTGTTACAGGAGTTGACAGACATTTTGGAACTAGGATCATTTGTCCTTCAAAATTTCCTTATACATCATCCATATTACTGGTACCCAAACCAAGTGGGGAAAAATAGACCCATTATTGTATGAAGGCTTTCACGACCGGATGACATATCTTCTGGTAAACCTTGCGGGATGTAAGGTCGTGGTCCATGAAACTCTTCAGCTCCTAACGTTTCGTCCAGTGCTTCGCTGGACATCTTCAGAGGGGTGTTTCTCCTCCGGTGAGTCTTGCCGACTGACGGGTCGGACGTCTGAGAGCGACTTATGTATCGTAGAAAGTGGGCGTGACCAGAGTTACACGTGATATGCAGAGATAACCTTTGTCAGATATAAAACTTAACTATCGATCGTAATCTTGTCACGGATAAAACTGTCTAGCAATTCTGTAGTGCTACTGTCCAAATATCACTAAGTTTCATGGTCTCTTCTTTCCGATTAAAATTATCCCTATGTTTATATATTTCAATTGCTTCTCTACAAAGCCGTGGGTAATAGTTCGTCGTCGTAGATAAAATTTTTGTTTCGGAAAACTTCACTTGATGATTTCCTGGCTGAAAAGCGTGTTCTGCTACAGCCGATTTATCTGTTTTTCCTAATCGGCAAAGACTTCTGTGTTCTTTTAACCGTGTATTTACGCTTCTTTTTGTTGTTCCAACATAAACTTTACCACATGTACACGGAATTTTATATACGCCACTGGCTGATAGAGGAGCGCGTTTATCTTTTACAGACCGAAGAACGTGACAAATTTTCTTCGTTGGTCTAAAAACAGGTCTAATATCATGTTTACTTAAAATCTTTCCAGTCTGATCCGTTACTTTCTTTATAAAAGGGAGAGAGACTGTATTCTTCCATCGTTTTTCGGACTTGTCCTTAAGCTTTTTGTTGTTTGGGTGCAGAATTCTGCTTACTTCTTTCTTTGAGTAGCCATTTCTCTCAAAAGCGTGCTTCAGATGTTTTAATTCGTCGTCTAGATACTCCGGCGTGCAAATCCGTCTGGCTCTGTCAACGAGACTTGTAATCACACCTCTTTTTTGTTTTGGATGGTGGTTAGAGTTTTTATGTAAGTATCTGTCTGTGTGCGGTATTTTTCTAAAAATCTGTTGTTTCAAGCTTCCATCCGTCTGTCTCATAACTAAAACATCCAAAAACGGTATTTTGTTATCATTTTCTCTCTCCATGGTAAACTGGATTCTTGGATTTATATTATTAAGGTAATCAAAAAATTCGCCTAAGGCTTCTCTACCATGTGGCCAGACCACAAATGTATCGTCTACATACCGATACCAGCGAGATGGTTTCTTATCTGCTTTTTCCAAGGCTGACTGTTCGAATTTCTCCATGTAGAAATTAGCTACTGCAGGACCCAATGGGTTACCTATTGCTACGCCATTAAGTTGTTCGTAAAACTCATTATTCCACTGGAAATGACTGGAAGTAAGACAGTGTCTGAAAAGAGCAGTCAGATCTTCTGGAAAAATATCCGTTATAAAATCCATAACATCATTAACTGGAATCATAGTAAATAAAGAAACTACATCGAAACTTACTAAAATATCTTCAGGAGTCAGAATTAAACCTTCAATTTTCTCTATAAAATGACGTGAGTCCTTTATATATGAGTCCGTTTTTCCTAAATATGGTTGTAAGCGAGTTGTTAGATATCTTGCTATTTCGTACGTAGGAGAATTGATAGCACTAACAATCGGTCTCAGAGGAAGGTCCTTCTTATGTACCTTGGGTAGGCCATAGAGTCTAGGACACATAGCTTCAGTCTTCAATAAAGCTCTTTTTTCTTCTTTTTGAATAGAAGTGGCCGATTTTATCAAATTATTTGTTTTCCGTAGTACGCTGGCTGTAGGATCTTTCTTAAGTTTTTTGTATTGCCCTGCCGTTAAAAGATTCAAAATTTTGCTTTGATAATCTTCTGTATTTAAAACGACCGTAGCATTCCCTTTATCAGCAGGAACAATCACTATGTCTTCATCTGCATTTAAATCTCTCAGAGCCTTTCTTTCGCCATTGGTTAAATTACTTTCCAGAGGTTTACTGCGGCATAATACTCTGGTGGTTTCGATCCGGATTGCATTTGCAGTTTCTTTGGGGAGAGTACGTATACCTGCTTCTACATTTGCAATAATATCCTCAACAGGAACTTTCGGAGGTGTTATAGAGTAGTTTCCTCCTTTTGCAAGAACTGAAATTTCGTCTTGAGATAAAACTCTGTCTGACTTATTAATAACAGTTTCGGACATCACTATATTATTTGTAGATTCTGCATAAGTTTGTAACTTTTCGAACTTCTTCTTATGCCTTCTAGTAGTCGTTTCCATCATGGTTTCCATAGATCGAAATGTAAGGCAATCTATTTTATTCCATAGGGCTCTCTGTATCTTACTAGCAAGGAATAAATGTAACTGCAGTAACTTACGGTCAATAGAATCCATCTCTCGTCTTGTATCATGTATCCTCTCTCGAAGTAGTGCTGCTTCTGTATAATCAAATATCCGATGAACGCGGGCTGTCTGGAACATCCTCTTCAACTTTAGAAAATTCGGTATGGTAGACGAATCCCTACAACGCAACAAGAATGTTAAAGTACAAATTAAATGCGCTCTCTTCTTACGTAAAATTTCCAGGCGTCTAACTGATTTTGAGAATTGCTCCCCTTAGAGTCTTCTGATCATAGTATGAAGGCTTTCACGACCGGATGACATATCTTCTGGTAAACCTTGCGGGATGTAAGGTCGTGGTCCATTAAACTCTTCAGCTCCTAACGTTTTACGTAAGAAGAGAGCGCATTTAATTTGTACTTTAACATTCTTGTTGCGTTGTAGGGATTCGTCTACCATACCGAATTTTCTAAAGTTGAAGAGGATGTTCCAGACAGCCCGCGTTCATCGGATATTTGATTATACAGAAGCAGCACTACTTCGAGAGAGGATACATGATACAAGACGAGAGATGGATTCTATTGACCGTAAGTTACTGCAGTTACATTTATTCCTTGCTAGTAAGATACAGAGAGCCCTATGGAATAAAATAGATTGCCTTACATTTCGATCTATGGAAACCATGATGGAAACGACTACTAGAAGGCATAAGAAGAAGTTCGAAAAGTTACAAACTTATGCAGAATCTACAAATAATATAGTGATGTCCGAAACTGTTATTAATAAGTCAGACAGAGTTTTATCTCAAGACGAAATTTCAGTTCTTGCAAAAGGAGGAAACTACTCTATAACACCTCCGAAAGTTCCTGTTGAGGATATTATTGCAAATGTAGAAGCAGGTATACGTACTCTCCCCAAAGAAACTGCAAATACAATCCGGATCGAAACCACCAGAGTATTATGCCGCAGTAAACCTCTGGAAAGTAATTTAACCAATGGCGAAAGAAAGGCTCTGAGAGATTTAAATGCAGATGAAGACATAGTGATTGTTCCTGCTGATAAAGGGAATGCTACGGTCGTTTTAAATACAGAAGATTATCAAAGCAAAATTTTGAATCTTTTAACGGCAGGGCAATACAAAAAACTTAAGAAAGATCCTACAGCCAGCGTACTACGGAAAACAAATAATTTGATAAAATCGGCCACTTCTATTCAAAAAGAAGAAAAAAGAGCTTTATTGAAGACTGAAGCTATGTGTCCTAGACTCTATGGCCTACCCAAGGTACATAAGAAGGACCTTCCTCTGAGACCGATTGTTAGTGCTATCAATTCTCCTACGTACGAAATAGCAAGATATCTAACAACTCGCTTACAACCATATTTAGGAAAAACGGACTCATATATAAAGGACTCACGTCATTTTATAGAGAAAATTGAAGGTTTAATTCTGACTCCTGAAGATATTTTAGTAAGTTTCGATGTAGTTTCTTTATTTACTATGATTCCAGTTAATGATGTTATGGATTTTATAACGGATATTTTTCCAGAAGATCTGACTGCTCTTTTCAGACACTGTCTTACTTCCAGTCATTTCCAGTGGAATAATGAGTTTTACGAACAACTTAATGGCGTAGCAATAGGTAACCCATTGGGTCCTGCAGTAGCTAATTTCTACATGGAGAAATTCGAACAGTCAGCCTTGGAAAAAGCAGATAAGAAACCATCTCGCTGGTATCGGTATGTAGACGATACATTTGTGGTCTGGCCACATGGTAGAGAAGCCTTAGGCGAATTTTTTGATTACCTTAATAATATAAATCCAAGAATCCAGTTTACCATGGAGAGAGAAAATGATAACAAAATACCGTTTTTGGATGTTTTAGTTATGAGACAGACGGATGGAAGCTTGAAACAACAGATTTTTAGAAAAATACCGCACACAGACAGATACTTACATAAAAACTCTAACCACCATCCAAAACAAAAAAGAGGTGTGATTACAAGTCTCGTTGACAGAGCCAGACGGATTTGCACGCCGGAGTATCTAGACGACGAATTAAAACATCTGAAGCACGCTTTTGAGAGAAATGGCTACTCAAAGAAAGAAGTAAGCAGAATTCTGCACCCAAACAACAAAAAGCTTAAGGACAAGTCCGAAAAACGACGGAAGAATACAGTCTCTCTCCCTTTTATAAAGAAAGTAACGGATCAGATTGGAAAGATTTTAAGTAAACATGATATTAGACCTGTTTTTAGACCAACGAAGAAAATTTGTCACGTTCTTCGGTCTGTAAAAGATAAACGCGCTCCTCTATCAGCCAGTGGCGTATATAAAATTCCGTGTACATGTGGTAAAGTTTATGTTGGAACAACAAAAAGAAGCGTAAATACACGGTTAAAAGAACACAGAAGTCTTTGCCGATTAGGAAAAACAGATAAATCGGCTGTAGCAGAACACGCTTTTCAGCCAGGAAATCATCAAGTGAAGTTTTCCGAAACAAAAATTTTATCTACGACGACGAACTATTACCCACGGCTTTGTAGAGAAGCAATTGAAATATATAAACATAGGGATAATTTTAATCGGAAAGAAGAGACCATGAAACTTAGTGATATTTGGACAATAGCACTACAGAATTGCTAGACAGTTTTATCCGTGACAAGATTACGATCGATAGTTAAGTTTTATCTCTGACAAAGGTTATCTCTGCATATCACGTGTAACTCTGGTCACGCCCACTTTCTACGATACATAAGTCGCTCTCAGACGTCCGACCCGTCAGTCGGCAAGACTCACCGGAGGAGAAACACCCCTCTGAAGATGTCCAGCGAAGCACTGGACGAAACGTTAGGAGCTGAAGAGTTTCATGGACCACGACCTTACATCCCGCAAGGTTTACCAGAAGATAGACCCATTATTGATTATAGTGTATTGATAATATGATTAGTTTCTGTTCACTACAACTACCAAAAGCACATTCCTGTTTCCGGTGTTTGGAGTGAGCGAGGGTATTTATCACAATGGATTTGAATCAGGCCCAGAATCAATTTATTCTGCCCGAAAGCCCTAGGCCAGTTACTGCGTTTGCAACGCAGATGACACATCTTTTAGTCCAGTTAAGTCACTTTTGGATATTCTTAGTTGATGGAAAGCATATTTTTGACAAGAGTTCTAATCTGTTTATCAGTATCTGGACGATTTAGTGATCTATGGTCGTTCGATGAGGGACTATATCCAGCATCTGCGTGAAGTCTTAAAAACATCAAGGAGAGCTGAATTTAAAGTCAGTCCGCGCAAGGTTAAATTTGTGGACACATCTTTGAGGGTACAGTCACTGATCAATTTTTCAAGCGATTACTCACTTCCCAGCACCGAACAGGGTGAAGGTGGTAGGAAGGTTAATCAGCATCACCAATTTCTTTCACAGATTTATACTAGAGTTTGCTAATAAAGAATGCCCCTCACAAGAAGTATATTTCAAGGGACTGAAGCAGGTTTAGATGGTAGCACCCACTATGGCTCTTTCTGATGTTAATCATCATTTTATATTACAACGTGATGCTTTGGATGTAGGACTAGGGGCTCAGTCGTTACAAAAAAACTGAAGAAGGAAGGAGACCGATTGCTTACACATCTACAGATTGGAAGTTATTGAAACCAACAAATTCCATTAGATTTTATGGAACACCAAAACATTTTTCTCTAATGTCGTTTCCCTGTGATGATTTTTTAAACTAGTAGAGGAACTTTTCTCTGGATGACAAATAAATAAACAAGAACGTTGTCTGGGACACTGGAAGCATTCTGATGTGTATTCCTGTGAGGCACGGTTTTAATAGGCCATCAGATCTTTCTTACAGTAGATAAAAAGTAATAAACAATTTTTAATTTTTTGTTACCAAGAGACATCACCGCAACACAATTACTTTAGTTGCAGAAGAGGTTCAAAGATGCTTCCATTGCCTTGTACACAAAGGTTACACTGCCAGGCCATGTTCTAGCAGGGTCGAAGGCTGCAAAAGTTACCTTAATTTACTACTGCTGTTACTATCTGGGCAAGCAGATCCTCTTCAGATTTAACAGGTGTTTTGTAAACAAGGTTGTGAATTTACCCCCGCACAAAACTGGTCCAAAAGCGTCAGATCAGTGGATCTAGTAGGTCATGGTAAAGGACCACCTGTCAATCCACTTTCCTGAAAATGTCGGTTCGAGAATCAGTGCACTATATAATTGAAATGGGCACCGATAGTCAGATATTAAAACTATCAAAACACACAGGGATGAAAGCAGCACAGTTCCACAACGCAATAACTTTTTCAGAGTATCTAGAAAAATGCAATATAGTAGTGATGAAGAGCAGGCTGACGTTTAAGACAGTCAGGAAGAATCAATACGCAAAGAAGTGGGATACCGAAGTACTAAGGAATGACGAGATACGGTTGGAGTTCTGTAAGGGTATAGACACAGCAATAAGGAATAGCTCAGTAAGCAGTATAGTAGATAGTACAGTTGAAGAGGAATTTACATCTCTAAAAAAACGCCAGCACAGAATGAAACCAGTGTTGTCTCGGCGTGTCATAAAACGTCCAAAGGACTAAGCGGAAAGTATGGACCTCAGGGCAGCGGAGCATTCACATTTTATTGTTCACAATATTTATTAAAGTCAATGAACAGAAATAACAGCTGTCATAAACATCAAGTGAGAACATATGTACATGAAGCCCATCACTTAGGTTTCAGTACACAAGCAAATATAACAACTCTTCAAATGAGAAAGACAATACCTTAAAAAAGGTAACTTTACACATGAACTGTGAATAACTGTATTTTGTATTAACAAATGGTGAAGAAATAATAGTACACTTACAGAGAGTTGTAAAACCTTGCCCAAATATATTCATTTAAAACAAAGAGTAACCTTACGTACGGACTCTCAAATAGACAGGCAATAATGCATATCACACATTTCTCTTACGAACAGTTCGCATCTCACGCCATCTGACAAGTGCGGACCCGAACGTCCTGCGGAGAGACCAACACGGGCCACACCTGGTTGTGCCGTTCGGACTCGAATTATCGGCCCGACCGAGGGCGCGGAGTACAGTAGGTGCGTCCGACTTCAATTCCCGGGTGCTCCTCCCCCTCAAACGGTTAATTCAGAGGCCTGTTACTGGGTGCACCTGGGTCTTAACAGAACAGTCAATTCTGTCAGATTCAAAAACAAGAGAGAACCCGAAAGTGTAGCCCAGACACACCACCTACGCACAGATGTAGAACAATATTTGTCCAACAAATCGCGTGTGCTGACGCAGAAACAACACGCTACAATCAAATGTCTCAAACAGTGCCATGTTATTATTAACATAACCAAAATCAATCACTTAGAACAACTTTAAATAAAAACGCATAGCAGCAGTATCGCAAGAGTTAAAACAATCTGGAACTGCTAAATTTAGCTTACAAGTAACTATTAAACTCAGGGTTGAGATATTTTAAGTAACCGATTGAGCTCACTTCCACACATGATGGCCCAGAAAAAAAACACCAAATCATATTTTATCAAATGTTCAAATGTGTATGAATTCCCAGGAGACCAAACTGCTGAGGTCGTCAGTCCCTAGACTTAGACACTGCTTAAACTAACTTATGCTAAGAACAACACACACACCCATGCCCGAAGGAAGACTCGAACCTCTGGCGGGAGGATATATTTCATCCTTACGATAATCGACCCCTTGGTAGATGCCGTCATTCGAACCTCCTCCCAAGTCTCTCACAGAGTTAGCTTACCTTGGTACATCATACAGTTCAAGACTCACCAGATTATTTGGAACAAACTAAACACTCAGTTTTAAAACATACACAATAAGCCCTACGGTTGATATAGTAAGGCAGAATTCCGACGCTACACACCAAGCAACAAGAGTTCCATCACAACTGTGCAACAAATTGCGTAGGGTTCGACCACACATGGATTACTAACAGATTTTCATTACTCAGCGCTCGCTAATACACTCCTGGAAATGGAAAAAAGAACACATTGACACCGGTGTGTCAGACCCACCATACTTGCTCCGGACACTGCGAGAGGGCTGTACAAGCAATGATCACACGCACGGCACAGCGGACACACCAGGAACCGCGGTGTTGGCCGTCGAATGGTGCTAGCTGCGCAGCATTTGTGCACCGCCGCCGTCAGTGTCAGCCAGTTTGCCGTGGCATACGGAGCTCCATCGCAGTCTTTAACACTGGTAGCATGCCGCGACAGCGTGGACTTGAACCGTATGTGCAGTTGACGGACTTTGAGCGAGGGCGTATAGTGGGCATGCGGGAGGCCGGATGGACGTACCGCCGAATTGCTCAACACGTGGGGCGTGAGGTCTCCACAGTACATCGATGTTGTCGCCAGTGGTCGGCGGAAGGTGCACGTGCCCGTCGACCTGGGACCGGACCGCAGCGACGCACGGATGCACGCCAAGACCGTAGGATCCTACGCAGTGCCGTAGGGGACCGTACCGCCACTTCCCAGCAAATTAGGGACACTGTTGCTCCTGGGGTATCGGCGAGGACCATTCGCAACCATCTCCATGAAGCTGGGCTACGGTCCCGCACACCGTTAGGCCGTCTTCCGCTCACGCCCCAACATCGTGCAGCCCGCCTCCAGTGGTGTCGCGACAGGCGTGAATGGAGGGACGAATGGAGACGTGTCGTCTTCAGCGATGAGAGTCGCTTCTGCCTTGGTGCCAATGATGGTCGTATGCGTGTTTGGCGCCGTGCAGGTGAGCGCCACAATCAGGACTGCATACGACCGAGGCACACAGGGCCAACACCCGGCATCATGGTGTGGGGAGCGATCTCCTACACTGGCCGTACACCACTGGTGATCGTCGAGGGGACACTGAATAGTGCACGGTACATCCAAACCGTCATCGAACCCATCGTTCTACCATTCCTAGACCGGCAAGGGAACTTGCTGTTCCAACAGGACAATGCACGTCCGCATGTATCCCGTGCCACCCAACGTGCTCTAGAAGGTGTAAGTCAACTACCCTGGTCAGCAAGATCTCCGGATCTGTCCCCCATTGAGCATGTTTGGGACTGGATGAAGCGTCGTCTCACGCGGTCTGCACGTCCAGCACGAACGCTGGTCCAACTGAGGCGCCAGGTGGAAATGGCATGGCAAGCCGTTCCACAGGACTACATCCAGCATCTCTACGATCGTCTCCATGGGAGAATAGCAGCCTGCATTGCTGCGAAAGGTGGATATACACTGTACTAGTGCCGACATTGTGCATGCTCTGTTGCCTGTGTCTATGTGCCTCTGGTTCTGTCAGTGTGATCATGTGATGTATCTGACCCCAGGAATGTGTCAATAAAGTTTCCCCTTCCTGGGACAATGAATTCATGGTGTTCTTATTTCAATTTCCAGGAGTGTAGTTTGTTGCAGGTGAGGTGCACTTGCAATACTGGAGGCAGAAGGTGTACGGCCGGTGAAAACATGAATAGAACGACATCACCTTTTCAATACGGCGAAATAATGGTCCAACAGTATCAGAAGCAGGTCGCCACTGCGATCTCCCAATAAAATATCATCGGTTAACGACCACCAACTGCTTGGCTACGCAGGCCATCTGAAGACACAGCCGCTAAAACTGTCGCCTGTACAATGCCTTTACAAAAATACCTCTTCACCGACCGGGTTATTCCCTCCTTGGGCAACCGCCCCGTTTTCTTTGCCCCTCCCAACTAAAACTCACTCGCGCTCACCCGTCGATTCACTCACCGCCCCGACACCTGGCGACGACCGACTCATCAGCGCTCTCTGAACAAATATCGATAGCCACAAAGACGGCATGGCTCACAGAAGTTGGGAAGGAAAACATAGGTACAAAGAAGATAACTGCGAAGAAACCATGAGTAACAGAAGAAATACTTCGGTTGATCGATGAAAGGAGAAAGGACAAAAATGTTCCGGGAAACTCAGGAATAGAGAAATACAAGTCGCTGAGGAATGAAATAAATAGGAAGTGCAAGGAAACTAAGATGAAATGGCTGCAGGAAAAATGTGAGGCCATCAAAAAGAAAATGATTGTCGGAAGGACAGACTCGGCATACAGGAAAGTCAAAACAACCTTCGGTGACATTAAAAGCAAGAGTGATGACATGAAGTGTGCAGAGGGAATTCCACTGTTAAATGAAGAGGAGAGAGCAGATAGATCGAAAGAATACATTTAAAGCGTCTATGAGAGGGAAGATTTGTCTGATGAGACAGAAGAAGAAACAGGAGTCGATTTAGAAGAGATAGTGGACGCAGTATTAGAGTCAGAATTTAAAAGAGCTTTGGAGAACTTAATATTAAATAAGGCAGAAGGGATAGGTAACATTGCATCAGAAATTCTAAAATCGTTGGGGGGAAGTGCCAGTAAAACGACTATTCACGTTGGTATGTAGAATGTACGAATCTGGCGACGTACCATCTGAGTTTCGGAAAAGCAACATCCACACAATTCCGAAGACGGCAAGAGCTGACAAGTGCGAGAATTACCGCACAATCAGTTTAGCAGTTCATGCATCCAAGTCGCTTACAAGAATAATTCACAGAAAAATCGAATAGAAGATTGACGATGCACTAGATGACGATCAGTATGGCTTTAGGAAAGGTAAAGGCACGAGAGAGGCAATTCAAGCGTTACGGTTGATAATGGAAGCAAGACTGAAGAAAAATCAAAACACATTCATAGGATTTGTCGACCTGGAAAAAGCGTTAGACAATGTAAAATTCTGAGAAAAGTAGTGGTAATCTAGAGGGAGATACGGGTCATATGCAATATGTACAACAGCAAAGAGGGAATAATAAGGGTGGACGACCAAGAACGAAGTCCTCGTATTAAAAAGGCTGTAAAACATGGATAGTCTTTCGCCCCTACTGTTCAATTTGTACATCGAAGAAGCAATGATGGAAATAAAAGACAGGTTCAGGAGTGGAATTAAAATTCAAGGTGAAAGGATATCAATGATAAGATTCGCTGATGACATTGCTATCCTGAGTGAAAGTGAGGAAGTATTACATGATCTGCTGAACGGAATGAACAATCTAATGAGTACACAGCATGGTTTGAGAGTAAATCGAAGAAAGACGAAGGTAATGAGAAGTAATAGAAATGAGAACAGCGAGAAAATTAACACCACGATTGATAGTCATGAAGTAGATGACGTTAAGGAATTCTGCTACCTAGACAGTAAAAGAACCAATGACGGACGGAGTAAGGAGGACGTCAAAAGCAGACTAGCAATGGCAAAAAGGGCATTCCTGGCCAAGAGAAGTCTAATATCAAACGTCACCCTTAATTTGAGGAAGAAATTTCTGGGAATGTACGTCTGGAGTACAGCATTGTATGGTAGTGAAACATGGACTTTGGGAAATCGAAGCATTTGAGATGTGGTGCTACAGACGAATGTTGAAAATTAGGTAGACTGATAAGATAAGAAATGAGGAGGTTCTACACAGAATCGGAGAGTAAAGGAATATGTGGAAAACACTGATAAAGAGAAGGGACAGGATGATAGGACATCTGTTAAAACATGAGGGAATGACTTTCTAGTCTTATCCGTATATTAAAATTTATCCGAAATTTACCAACAATTCGTTCATATGGAAAACAAAGTCTTGTGCATTTCGAAAGTTTTAGAAATATCGTTTACTTCCAAATCCTTTTTCTTCTTAAGATAGTTCTGTAGCATGTTAGAAATAGTTTCCAATTTTTAAAGATTAATTCGAACTACAATTGATAAAAAAGCTGTCTTGTTTGAATCACTGCGCAGCCCGAACCTCACTTTTCTAGACGGCACTCCACTTGTTTTGCGATGTTTTATTACTTCCTGCTGTCATAAAAGCATCGGAAGAGTATAAGACGCTGTGGGCCCGTTTACCTCGTGTTATTTTGGCCTTCCGTTAGCTATCTTTGTTAGCTGTTATTGTCTGTGGTGCAGAAAATAAACATTTCAGCTCTTAAAAGTGGCTCTAAGAACTATGGGACTTAACATCTGAGGTCATCAGTCCCCTACACCTACTACTAATTAAACCTAAATAACCTAAGGACAACACACACAACCATGTCCGAGGCAGAATTCGAACTTTGATGACCCCAACCCACAGGAAAAATAAGTATCAAAATCTGAACTGTGAAGTCATCCAAAATTCTAGTTAGAAAACCACACTCTTTGTTATACTTCTCAATTGGTCACGACCCCACTTTGTTTATGAACTGAAAACTCTAATATTCACGAGAAACTGCTCTGAAATTAACCTACTGACAAAATTGTGTATATATTCTCTGAAACTTCAAAGACATCTAAGACAATATCTGAAAGGAATTACAAAAAGTGACAAAATTTCGTGAATCACACACAATACTGTTAATAACCGCAAGAGCACTGCGGGGTATCACCATACATCTACTCATTTTTGAGTATAACCAGTGTCTCTTAATACTACGACTCGTAGTAATACAATATGGAAAACTTTTATTGCTGGGTAAACAGTCCCTACATGATTTGACAGCTGACATTTATAATTCCCGCTAACGTCAGGAAATGCACCAATACGGGAATAGCAGCTTTTACGTTATTGGTCAGAACGCAAGCAATTATAGCGGTCGCTGTAATTTTCGCGCGAAGCCATATTTCGCGACGAAATACTCTTATTAGTCACTGTCATATATCTAGTATCATAACAATACATAAAACTACATAAAATAATTACAATAATTTTGACATGCAAGGAGAATTAGTTCTAATGAGAGGAAGCAGTTTATATTTACTGGTGTTCAACAATGATTACCAGGCAACTTTTAATTCACTGATTGTAATTTTATTTTCCTTAGCAGAAAGGAAAACTGAACAAAGAATTTGTTTGAATAGAGTCTGTAACTCTTATACTTTCAATAGAGAAAGAAAGTTTCTAGGTCAGGGGATAGCGTTCGGCGAAATCCTTTAACTTTTTGTTGCATACGAAGCGTTGCGTTGGGCAGCACGATGTCGGCGGGTTACGATGATGAGAGCAGGATACAGGCAGTTCCGCTGGTTAATCTTCTCCGGCGAAACGCAAATAAAGTTCCGGCACAGCTGCATCATTAACCCCGTGGTAATTAACAAACCACAAGACGCCAGTATACGACCGTTGCTGACATGTCCTCTCTTACAAAGTACATTACGTAGACATAGCTCGTTTTTACACTTTATGCACTATCGTCCATAATGACACCGTTCGTCACATTCATATAGTCTTAGCCACAAATACACAGTTCTTGTGTGCGAAGCACACCGTAAACAATGTGCACTCTGTTCTCGCATTTCAAACTTCGACAACGTCACTGAAAGCCATTTATATTGCACAGTTAATTAAAGTCTTCACTTTCACGGCTTGATAGAATGTGATAATATACAACAGTTCCACCACCCAAATCCAATATCAGCAAAGTTCATTCGCATAAAAGCACAGTTCGTGTCGGCCACAACAAAGTAATGTTAGCGGCACTTTCACAGTCCGGTTTATTTGCTCTTTAAGTTCGCTGCCGATGGCATTACATACCGCAGTGGTAAAGAGAATTAACAATCTGACAGTTCGGCAGCACTGTCCATACAATTGCGTATGCTTTTCATGAAACACAGTACTATTTTTCCCGCGCACGCTTCACAGACACACCATCCACCTTCCCCTCTACCACACAACAACCTTTCGACTATCGATATCACTATAGCTGTCTAAAGATGTCATATCGTTAAAGTATAGTATCGTTATCGTAAATTACATAAATCTTTATAAATATTATTGACTGCATTTTTCACCATTAATAATATTCCAAAAGAGAACTGTACAAACCTTACCACAGGTACAAAGCAAGATACATACTTATCCACTAGCAAACGAAATAATCACAATTACATCTTTACATTTAAAAATCACAGTAGAATGTTACATAATCACTATTAGAAATGTCCATATGAACAAAAGAAAAATAATAGAAATCTAAAGAAAATCACGAAAAAAAATTTATATGCATAATTAGCAATGCCTTCACATATGCCCCCCATTTTATCATTAGATGTTCCCAGGAACCTCTCAAGATAAAATGTCATTGACTCATGTGAGCAACCAACATCATAAAACTAGGTCATGTCAGGGGTATATATATTGCCCTAAAGTATTCAAACTTCTATTCAGACTATTTGAAGTGAATAATTGGATACATCATATAACAGTACAAATAAACTTAACAACAATGAAACAGCATTTTACACAATTCTTTGAGAATGCTGACATAAAGCAAGCAAATCAAATTAACAAATGAATATTTCTTATAGTAAAGACTAAAACTAAGACAGGTGTTAGTTACAGCATAAACAGAATTCTAAGATGAACAAATAATTACAGTAAACCTATACAATGCTGCTGCAGACAAATCTTGCTAGATTCTTGACAATTTTGTATACTACTTATCATCACACACTCTGGAGTGTCTTTGGAAGAATTTGGAAGTAAAGCCACAGTCTACCATAACAACTCACATTTGATTGCTTGAATCTGATAACTACTTGACCCTTCACATCATCAAACATGTAAAAAAAACTATCTGGTTTCAAGAAGAAATTTATATAATGGAATACAAGAAATTATTCTTAAACCACTTCAGTTCATAATCAAATCTTTACACTGTTTACACTGAAATTTATTTCCCGTGAAAACTGCAAGTGGGCAAATGTATTAGCGTGTTGTTCTTGCCTTATATGGTTTTAAATCAACCACATTCTTAAGGGCAAATTTCTTCTTGGACTTGGGATAAATCAGATAGAATGCATTCGGGTGTGGTGTACCAGTTACCTCAAATGGTCCTTTGTATACATCAAAAAATTTAGAAATCTCACTGTTTATGTCTTTTGACTTCCCATATGTCTTGTCCAAAACCAAATCTCCTATCCTATATCAATACCCTTCACCTTATCATCACGTCTTTTTTTTTCTTTCCAACAGTTTCTTCTCTACCAGTTCTCTTGCCCTTTTCTTCGTTTCAGCCCAACTCAATTCCTCCTTGGCAGGGAAAGATAACTTTCCCTCCATCAGACTTTTTATCTCTCACCTTTCATAATCTCCTAAGGAGTAAACCCCATTACCTCGTGAACAACAGTATTAATTACATCCTCAATGTCTCCTATTATGTCTCCCCCTGAACTGTGGTTATTGCTACAATAAGTACGGCAGAATCTGCCAATCTCCCTCATATAACGTTCTACTGGATTCCCTTGCGGACTATATGTTGATGTGTAAATTACTGTAACTCCTTCATTGGTAAGGCCTTCTTTCCACTTCTTACATGCAAACTGTGACCCATTGTCATATTTTATGGCCTTAGGTTTCCCAAACTTCACAAAATAATCACCTTCCAATTTACTCAAAACGGCTTTTCCAGTAGCTCTACGTAGCAGATAAAGTTTTATAAATTTAGAAAACACCTCCAACACTACAAAAATGTATGCAAAACCTCCCCTGGTTTTTGGTAACTTACCATAAAGATCCACAGATAACAGTTCCATTACATCATTCGGTTTAATATTTTGCATAGGGAGCCTACATGTTTGGTTAGTAACTTTGGCTGTTTGACATTTGTCACATGTCTTAATACGGTTATTCACTTTCTTTACCATGTTGTCAAAAGATACACATTCCTTCAATTTCTGTATACACTTCTTAGCATCAACATGTCCAAAACTCAAACGAATATAGTCTATTATCTCATCTATATATCCATGGGGCCAACATACTTTCCAATCTTCTGAATTTTCATCAGTTCGTCTAAACAACACTCCATCATGAATTTTGTAATACTTTGGCAACTTATTGTTGCTATCTTCCCTTTCCAGTTCACGCTTCACCATTTTCCACACTTCATCATGATTCTGATACCTTCTCATGCTTTTGCAAATATCTTCAATTTTCTTCTCTTCTTGAGCACCTTTTACATAAAACAACTTTACATGCTCTTCATCAACATCATACCCTGTATCATTACCTTTACTCAATGGTAACCTGGATAAAGCATCTGCTACTTTGTTCTGTGTACCTTTAATATACTTTATCTTAAAAGGAAACTGTTGTAAGAACAAAGTCCATCTTGTTAACTGTCTACGTACCAGCCGAAACTTTTTGAAAAATATAAGGGCTCTGTGATCAGTATATATGATAGTTTTATTCCCACATAGGTAATCTCTGAACTTTTGAAATTCCCAAACTATTGCCAATGCCTCACACTCAGTCATAGTGTAATTTCTGTCATACCTGGTCAATGACCTACTTGCAAAGGGTATGGTCCTATGATCTTCATTTTCCTCATCCGCAAAATTTTGAAACAACTCCACTCCAATACTGTACCCACTCGAATCAGTCCCCAAACAGAATGGTTTACTCAGATCTGGATGGTGTAAAATCTTTTCCTCTTTCAAAGCTTCCTTAAGTTCATTAAAGGCTTTCTGACACTCTTCTGTCCAAACATAGTTCACTTTAGTACTCAATAATTTGTTCAGACATGGGACATTAAAAGCTTGCCCTGACACAAAATCCCGGTAAAAATTACACATACCCAAAAATGATTTCAATTCTTTTCTATTTCTTGGGAATGGGCACTCTTTGATTGCTTTCATTTTGTCTGGATCCATCTTAATACCAGTAGTTGACAAAATCCTACCCAAAAAGTTATCTCTTTCCGAACAAAATCACACTTTTTGAGTCTCAGGGTCATGCCCCCTTTCCTTAAGGCTCGAAACAACTCATTTAATAAACAACTATGTTCTTCCCATAACTCAGTGGCAACTAATAGGTCATCCACATATATTGTCAGTTTTGAACTCAGCTCTCGTCCTAATACTTGATCAAGGGCTCGTATAAAAGCAGACACACTAATATTCAGCCTGAATGGGACAAAAGTGTATTGATAACACTTCCCGTTTACCAAAACTGCTGTATACTTCCTATATTCCTTAGTAAGTGGCACCTGCCAGTATCCGAAGGTCAGATCGAGACTACTAAGATAGTTTACTTTGTGATACCTCTGTAACATCCTCTCCATACTCTATGGCCTATTAGTTTGTCTCCTTACCACTTCGTTTAACCTCCTGGTATCAATAACTAGTCTCACACTACCATCTTTCTTGCCTACAATGACCAGAGGTGAATTATATTCACTCTTCCCTCGCTCTATAACACCACAATTCAATATCCGCTCAATTCCTTTATTTACCGCCTCCCTCTGTGCAAATGGTGTGGAATAAGGTTTTTTCGAAAAGGTTCATGCGGGTTGATGTACAGCTTACATTCATAATTCTTTACTCTTCCTGGCCTGTCAGAAAAAACTTCCCTATTCATTCACAAAACTTCTCTCAGTTCTTCTTTCTGTCATTCATTTAACACTTCAACTTTAGACATTTGGTTATTCAATTCGTCCATAATTCCAATTGTATCCTCCTCACTTCTATACTCCAAGTTCTGCTTATCATCACCCAAATTAGTTACTACAGGCATCATTTTCACTTTTAAATACCCTAACAATCGGTCCTTATCTATCACCAAACCATCAAACTTCACACTGGTCCTTGACCCATCACTCTCAAAATTATCAAAACTCTCTACACAATTTATCTCCGCCTTGGACTCTGTCAACCAATCCATGACCAATATAATATTCACTGTTAACCCAGGTACTACAAAAAAATTATGCACTAAACCTACACCCCCAATCTCAAATTCCAAAATTACTTGGTGTTCAATTACCTTGCTTAATTTCCCTGTAGCACCCACTATCTTCAAACCTACTACTGGTACATTCATCACTTCATTATGCTCCTTTATGAAATTAAATAAACTTTCAGCCATAGCACTAATTTCACTACCTGTATCCAAAAGAGCTTTTTCTTCCCTACCATACATTCCAATTCTCACAAAAGGTTGCTTAATCCTATCACCATCATCACTACTTTCTTCACATAACAAATCCTGCTCAATTTCATTATGAGCCCAGTCATCACAATTCAACTTTGAACTTTCCTTTCCTTCTAAACATTGCTGAAGAACACAAACACCTACTTCCTCCTCATCATCAGCTGCTATTCCAACATCTCTGTGAATAACAAAAACATTGACATCTTCTTCATTACTTACTTTCTCTTTATGGTTCAAGGCATGTGTATTCATCACCCCTCCATTGATGTCAGAAATTGACCTTTTTCTTGGCTTAGCATCTTTCCTTAAATCATCACATGCATGGAAAGCACCCCTTTCACTACTTCCTTTCTCTCCTCCCATACTGCAACCATTACTCACACTCTCCCTTTCACTATTAACACTTGCATTATGAAATATTTTCTTTTCATTTATCACTCCCTTTGGCTGCCTTTCATATTCTTTGACTCCCTCATACATCTGGGAAAATCTCTCCACACCTGAGTCCCCTAATTCCTTACCACCTTCACCATTAACCTCAGGTCCAATTTCCTCCATCACCAGACCATGATTACTACACGCCCTATCACGATAATCATTACTAATACTAATACCCATCACTGTATCCCTTACATTACCATAGTGATTTGAAAATTCAATAGGCCCTAACCTTTGACCCGCCCCAGCACAGGCCTTCACTGTAGCGGTGTTCCGTTTCCCTCTCGTGATTCCTCTACTGTCTGATAACCTTGGCTATTTCCTCTAAAACCTCCTCGGCCTCGGCGTCTTCCCCTACCTCTAACATTTACTTGGTACATTCTCCCTACTCTATCCTGATCATCAAAATGAACATCCACATGTCTATTTTCATTAAATGAACAGCCCACTTGCCACCTATCCACATCCCTCACTTCGTTCAGAAAGTCTTTGATAGTACTAACATTTCCTATCACCCCACATCTTCTATTAGGAGGCAACTGCCCTATCAATACTTCTATAGTATCCTTGTCACTCCATGGGCTGTCCAAATACTTTAGTTTACTTATCTATTTCTCACAATATTCTCTCATATTCTCCCTACTTCTCCTATCATACCATGGGGCCTCCTTAAAAGCTTCTATTACATCACTTTGTTTTTCTTTCAACCAGTATTCTTTCAAAAACGTTGACACAAAATCCTCAAATGTTTCATATTTTTCTGGTGCATCAGCTCCCCAATCTAAACCTTCCCCTTTTAAACAAGCACTTGCCCTCCTTAGTTTGTCCTTTTCTGTCCAATCTGTAGTAAACTGAATTCTCAAACTATTCACAAAAGACACGGGATGCACATCTCCACTAGGATCAAAAACTATATTATCGAAACTACTACCATCCCTTATTTGCACTATTACTGGTGATGCAGTAAACTGCTTACCCTGTATTGTCTTTTCTAAACTCCCTACACTATTCTCAGTCTTGGCAGTGGTCTCTCTAACATCTTCCACTACTGCCTTAGTCTTTTGTCTACATTCACGGAACATTCCTTTGCAATAATCTTTAATTTCATCCTTCCCCTTAATATATTCAGTAGCTTGGGTTTTAATGTTTTAATCCAAGCATTCTACACTTTCCTTTATGATGTATTCAAACTTCTATTGCTTCTTATTTAACTCAAACTCTGTCTCTTTAAAAGTCTCTTTAACGTCAACTTTAAACTTCTCAAAATCTTTATCAACCTCTGACTTAAAGCAAAAGATTTTCTTTTCAATCCATCTTCCATTTCCTGTTTAAGTCCCCTTAGACGTTTTTCAAACTTTTCATCTAGCTTTTTTATTTCTTCACCCATTTTTTCCTGTGATTTGCTGACAGCTTCAAGCTTTCAACTCACTTCTGTTTTCATTCCTTCCATTTTCGTCAACAGCAATGCTAACATACTTTCCACTCCTCCCTTCTCATCTGCTTCTCTTCTGACACTTGGTTCCACTTTAATGTCTAATCCTTTATCTACTTTTTCCATAAGAAACTCTTCTTCTTTACTTTTTCCTTGCTCACTTTCCCACACCTTGAAACTAGCTACATGCTCATCTTCATTGATTGTCATTTTGTCTACAAAAGGTGACCCACACAGAACAAAATAATACAATTTTCACTATTCCAAAATTCAAACATCGATCCTAAGATCGAAAGGTTCAAAAACTATTACAAAAACACTGTCCTGTCACAACACGGCGCCATATCTCATGACCTCAACCCACAGGAAAAATAAATATCAAAATCTGAACTGTGAAGTCATCCAAAATTCTAGTTGGAAAACCACACTCTTTGTTATACTTCTCAATTGGTCACGACTCCACTTTGTTTATGAACTGAAAATTCTAATACTCACGAGAAACTGCTCTGAAATTAAGCTACCGACAAAATTGTAAATAAATTCTCTGAAACTTCGAAGACATCTAAGACAATATCTGAAAGGAATTAGATAAAGGGACAAATTTCGTGAATCAAACACAATACCGTTAATAATCGCATGAACACTGGGGGGTTTCACCATACATCTACCCACTTTTGAGTATAACCAGTGTCTCTTAATATTACGACTCGTAGCAATACAATATCAAAAACTTTTATTACTGGGTAAACAGTCCCCACATGATTTGACAGCTGACATTTATAATTCCCCCTAACGTCAGGAAATGCACCAATACGGGTTAGCAGCTTTTACGTTATTGGTCAGAACGCAAGCAATTATGGCGGTCGCTGTAATTTTCGCGCGAAGCCATATTTCGCGACGAAATACTCTTATTAGTCACTGTCATATATCTAGTATCATAACAATACATAAAACTACATAAAATAATTACAATAATTTTGACATGCAAGGAGAATTAGTTCTAATGAGAGGAAGCAGTTTATATTTACTGGTGTTCAACAATGATTACCAGGCAACTTTTAATTCACTGATTGTAATTTTATTTTCCTTAGCAGAAAGGAAAACTGAACAAAGAATTTGTTTGAATAGAGTCTGTAACTCTTATACTTTTAATAGAGAAAGAAAGTTTCTAGGTCAGGGGATAGCGTTCGGCGAAATCCTTTAACTTTTTGTTGCATACGAAGCGTTGCGTTGGGCAGCACGATGTCGGCGGGTTACGATGATGAGAGCAGGATACAGGCAGTTCCGCTGGTTAATCTTCTCCGGCGAAACGCAAATAAAGTTCCGGCACAGCTGCATCATTAACCCCGTGGTAATTAACAAACCACAAGACGCCAGTATACGACCGTTGCTGACATGTCCTCTCTTACAAAGTACATTACGTAGACATAGCTCGTTTTTACACTTTATGCACTATCGTCCATAATGACACCGTTCGTCACATTCATATAGTCTTAGCCACAAATACACAGTTCTTGTGTGCGAAGCACACCGTAAACAATGTGCACTCTGTTCTCGCATTTCAAACTTCGACAACGTCACTGAAAGCCATTTATATTGCACAGTTAATTAAAGTCTTCGTTTTCACGGCTTGATAGAATGTGATAATATACAACAGTTCCACCACCCAAATCCAATATCAGCAAAGTTCATTCGCATAAAAGCACAGTTCGTGTCGGCCACAACAAAGTAATGTTAGCGGCACTTTCACAGTCCGGTTTATTTGCTCTTAAAGTTCGCTGCCGATGGCATTACATACCGCAGTGGTAAAGAGAATTAACAATCTGACAGTTCGGCAGCACTGTCCATACAATTGCGTATGCTTTTCATGAAACACAGTACTATTTTTCCCGCGCACGCTTCACAGACACACCATCCACCTTCCCCTCTACTACACAACAACCTTTCGACTATCCATATCACTATAGCTGTCTATAGATGTTATACCGTTAAAGTATAGTATCGTTATCGTAAATTACATAAATCTTTATTAATGTTATTGACTGCATTTTTCACCATTACTAATATTCCAAAAGAGAACTGTACAAACATTACCACAGGTACAAAGCAAGATACATACTTATCCACTGGCAAACGAAATAGTCAGAATTACATCTTTACATTTAAAAACCACAGTAGAATGCTACAAAGTCACAATCAGAAATGTCCATATGAACAAAAGAAAAATAATAGAAATCTAAAGAAAATCACGAAAAAAATTTTATATGCGTAATTAGCAATGCTTTCACAGAACTTGGGACCGTATCAGCAGCGCGGTTCTTGACTGAAGCGCCTGGAGCCGCTCGGACACGGCGGCTGGCTTTCAGTTCTTAGATTAGATTATATTATATACAGTTTTCGTTCCATAGACCCAAAAAATGAGATCATTCTCGTGGGTGTGGAACATGTCAGAATGTATAACATAAATTATTTGAATATAATACATAATACCCTGGTCATTCGTCAGGAGAATACTGTTAGTGTGAGGATTACGACTGTGTTCAAGCTTTTTTGTATGATTTACAGTTTAAAATGCCAAGATATAGTGTAAAGGTGTTTAAAAACTGGCAAAAGCTCGCCATTTACGAGTGAATAAACAGTTTCTACAAGAGAGTCAACATAATTCAGTGGAACATAATTGTGAAGCTAAGACGACAAGCAGTTCACAGAAGAAACTTGGAACTGGTGCAGAGTTTCAATCCACTAAAGACGAAGTGAATATTGGTTTTAGGACAATTGATTTAGAAATTATGTGTTCTATTGCCAGAAATTCGTGTGCATGTGGTAACCGTGGCAATAAATCTTTAAAATTATATGACAGCAATGACAGAGATGGTATTGTGTGTAATATACACTTATTTTGTGACATCCGTCAAACTGACATTCACTTCAAAACATCAACTGCTAAGAATTGCGCGTATGGAGCCAACATAAGATTGTGCTATGGAATGAAATGTGTTGATGTTGGAAGGGATGGTAGCAATTTGTTTTAAGCAATAATGAATATGCCATCTTCGTCTGCCACGTACTCGACACTAAACAATCTTCTCCTGAACGCCTTGGAAACAGAATGCAATAGCAGTTTGTCAGCAGCCGTGAAAGAGACAGTTTTATTTGACAAACACATTCAGACAGGAGTAAATGACCCTTTGCTTTCTACAGCGCTATGTGACAGCACATGGATGAAAAGGAGCCACACCTCCCCACACGATATTTCATCAGTTAAAATAGATTTGAATTTGCAGGTGATGTCCGAATATTTTTCTATTTGTGCACACAAAAAGACGTTAGGCAATAAGGAAGAAGAGAGACAATGACAAATAATACACAAAATAATTTGTAGCAAGAATTATGACGGTTCTAGTGGTGGCAAGGAGCCAGCAGGAATGAAATTAATATTTCATCAGAGCGAAATGAGACTTCGAGTTAGATATGTGAAATATGTTGCTGATGGAGATTCTAGTGCGTTCAAATATGTTGTAGAAAGCAAGCCATATGCAAGTGGATGGAATGGATGCAACACTGCAAAGCTAGACTGTTTAGGGCACATACAGAAGAGGGTGGATGGGAGACTTCTGAACTGAAACAAGAACAAAAAGGTGTAAAACTCCAAGATGGAAGGTCACTGGGTGGGCCACAACGCCTGACTAGCAAAGAGATCCACAATTTTCAAATATATTAAGGCAAAGCAATAAGGCAAAACACTGGAGATTTGAAGGCAATGCAGAAGGCAGTGTGAGTAGTATTTTTTCACAAGTTGTCAACTGATGAGAAACCAGTATCCTGGTGCAAATATAAGCAGGCAAAAGCAGAAAACAAAATCTATTCACATAAACACAGTCTTCCTGAAGCAGTCTTAATCACCATAAAGCCAACATTCCAGTTTCTAGCTCATCCAGATTTGTTAAAGAGCTTCAACAGTTTCATTTGGAAGAGATGCCCAAAAATAACATTTAGCTCATCTAGTGTTGTTAAAATTGCCGCATATGATGCATGTTTGATGTTTAATGATTGTAAAATTGGAAGAATAATGGCCTTTATTGGACTAAGATTTGTTGCATAATGCTTCACTGAGAAGCTACTGAAGAAGACAGACACTGCGTGTGTTGCATGTTCTGAACTGTCTGTGAAGGATGTAGCTAAAAGGGCACGCCAGAAACATCAGGTAAAAAAGAAACAGATACACAAAGAGCAAGAAGACCAAATGTATGGCTATGATCAACATTAAGGTACTAGCTTAGGCGTAAATCCTTATAAAACCTTTTATGCGCATTTCCCGCAACTTTCAATTTTTCAGTGCATAAGGTTTACTTCTCCTGAACCATTGGAGATAGAAAAGTGAAATTTTCTGCAGACTTTGTTCATAGTATAACACAATTTTCTGTGGTTCAGATTTTTTCTAAGCGTATTTCTGTCAAAATTATTTACTTTTCTGTGAAATTGAAATTGCTTTGTTTCTCATGCATATATTTTTAAAATAAATTGTAAGAGCTTTAAAACTGTAATTAAAAAACTGTTCCACACGTTTTCTTATCTGATTACTAAGAACTACCTACCACAATATGAAAGTTGTAAGTAAAGTAATTGTTGTGAAAATGTTCCTTGTGTGATAGTATGTGTTGAGAAAATTTCCAGCAATGCCATAATCAAATCGTTGAGAAAAAATTTGAAAAATGCTAGAATGTAGTCCATAATATAATTACTTCACGTGCAAAATTTGGTTCTGTTAACTTTCAAACACCAAAAACTGTGTTAGATTATGTAAACACGTCCATTTTCTCCTATGTCCCCCTAAAGAAAGGAGCTTAGGAAAGGAGTAGATTAGAAAAAGAGACACCTGATACAGAATCTATATTTGCAATTGAAAGTAAGAATAATGATTGGGAATGGGATGTGAGATGGAAATAGGACTGGAAGGGGCGTTAGACAAGGTTGTGTGCTCTCCTCTTTATTATTCAGCTCATACCTGCAAGAGACTATTGCGAAAGGCTTAGATGCAATGAGAGGAGTATGTATTGGAGGAAAGAGAATAGACTGTATAAGATTTACTGGTGACATGGTATTGGTGGCAGAGAGTGAACTAAATGTAAATTAAATGGTAAAATATCTGAATGAAGCTTGTGTGGAATATGGGATGAGAATCGACACAGAAAAACCAAAGAGTTGATGATCGACAAAACAAAGAGACTGCCAAATATTAAGACAGGGCAAGTTATTACTAGCCAAGCAAAAACATTTAAATATCTTGGAAATACGAACCCTGAAGAGGTGAAAATTCCCATCGCTATAGCGAAGGAGGCATTCAATTGAAGGGTCTCTACATGAGCCTCTCCATCATTTTACTTAACATTTGACTTAATGTACCCACCGCTGGCACCTCAAATCTGAGCGAAAAATGTAAACTACATAAAAAAATACTGAGCAGCAGAGAGTGTCTATAGTGGCCACAAGGTAATTATCTTTATTTCACTTCACATTTTACTAAGAGTTTTTTTAATTATTGGAGTCGCACACGCATATTCAATACTAGGTGCAATATGTCAGTGTATACATCCTTTCCTCCTGTCACCTGATGAATGAAAAGCTTGAGTGAGAGTGTACAAGATAAATTTCAGTATCTAGATCTTTGGGAGTAAGAGCAGTCTGCTACTGTGGCAGAACAGCCAATACAAAGAGCGTACCACGAATCAAAGAGGTTTCTGTTTGCCTTGGACGAAGCTCTTGTACAAGTTGGCACCACACAAAAGGGAGCTCTGTTGGTTCTTCCGGAGGAACAGGGTGCGTGGATTCCAAAAGGATTCGCCAGGCAGTGTTCCCAGAGTCACTAGACTGGCGACTCCAACCAAGTGTTAGTGTGCCTATTCATAGTTATCTTAGCTCTAGTCAAAATCAGCATCTTGCTCTCATCTTTCATTGCTCTTTGAGTGGCACACAGAATTTTTCTTGTTAATTTCGAACGTTATAACCAGTTGCACTTAGCGACACATGCAAGCAATTGTTCTGCTCCACCTCTGTTCAAACATGCGGATGCTTCATGTACCTTATCACTCACTCTGCTTTAATGCGTTGGTGATCTGATGAGTATAATATAATGGAACAGATTTCTGAAATTTCGCTAATTTTGATTTCGGTTCGTAATCTAGTTTCCACATGTCCTTGTTGTCTCAGCACGTGTTAAGTACGGATCTGAGAGCCATAAGTTCACAGATCGTGTGTCATAGTAACGGATACTGTCCAATTTGATAAGTTATTCTGAATTTTACCACTCATTTTAAGCACAATTTTTGTTTGTTATGACCACGTGTTCGCGGATTGTGAGTATCGTTACATGTCCCAGTAACTGATTCTCGTGGGTAAAACTTCGAAAATAGTTTCAGAATTTCGTCTATTGTCTATTATTAACGGTTTACTTTTGTCGATGAATTTTTCTTTACTTGCTTCGTGCACTCAATCCAAGGGAACGACCCTCACAAAACGTTAATTTTGACTGGAGCTGAAATCAACAGAAATGGTATAATGAAATGAGTATGGATAGACACATTCACACTTAGTCGGTGTCGACCGTCTCGCGACTCCCGGAACACTGCCGAGCAAACTCTTTTGGAATCCACGCGTCCCATTCCTCAGGAAGTGACCAGACCCTTCACAATAGAAATATGAGATTATTTTGTGGCAAATTACGTAGATAAAAGTCTGAGGAAAAGACTTGGTAAGAGTTTTGTCACAAGTGTGGAACTCTGTGGTGAAGGAACATGGACAATGAGGACGACGAAAAAAAAGTTGAAGTGGATATGGAGGAAAAATGGAGAATATAAGCTGGATGGAAATTGTGCGTAATAAAAGAGGTCCGGGACGGGTTGGTGAGAGGAGAAGACAGCTGCAGATTACAAGGACAGAAAACTGTGTGGAACATTCGTTGAGATGGGAGTGCCTGCTAACAGACGTTTTGGATGGTCTAGTTTCTGGAAGGAGAGAGGGAAAGGAGGAGATATAAGATGACAGACGACATAAAGGGAAACAGAAGCTATGGGGACCTGAAGAGGATGGCAAAAGATAGGGGAGAGTTGCAATGTGAAAATCTGCGTTTTGGCAGAAGACTGATGATGATGAGATTAAAAAATTTCCTAATATAAATCTTAGACACTATTATACGCCAAATTTGCTATAATCAAACTTTAATCTGTTCTGCAATCCTTTGAATACACTGAACACTAAATGTGGCTTTGTTTATCGATTATAATTGACCTATGAGCACTATCTTATTCACATCGCTCATTATGGACCAATGTGATATTGAAATACTAGAAATATCAGTAAGCAGTAGACTGAAAAAATACCACGTACATATCTAACAGTGGAAGTAGCAGCTAAAACGTGAAATCGAACAGATCCTCAAAAATTAAGAACGATACACCACCGTTGATTAAGTGGATCGTAAATTTTAAAATGATGAATACTCGGAGGAGTAATATTGTTGATGTACGAGTACTGCGTCCCAGTGCGATACATGCAGAAGATACCAATTTCAAAGATGATGCTCCGGTTTCATTCGGCCGAAATTGAGAAAGTATTCCCATAACGGCCTCGGAATATGTGACCACTCAATTAAAAAAGCAGAAACATGTGTGAAAAATTTATCAAATTACATTTCCAGAACAATAACTTTCAATGTCAAACATCCATCATCATGATGATTAATATCCATAGCCAAATTACTTTTTCACCTTCACCGAGAGACAATGGTATCGACAGGCATACAGACACACATCGAAGGAATTTAACTTTCATTGTCAAACATCCATCATCATGATGATTAATGTCCATAGCCAAACTGCTTTTTCACCTTCACCGAGAGATAATCGTATGAACAGGCATACAGATACACATCGAAGGAATTTTGCAATACAAGATGAAATGAGAGAATCTTACTACAATTATAAAATGAAACATGGTCGTAGAATTTAAAGTTCGGCCAAAATAATTAATGGCTCGCTTGTGCCACGCTTACTTGGAAGCAATAAGCAACCTAAACACATACTCCTCTCAAGAGCTCAAGTTATTAGTCTGAAAATGAAGTAAATACTGTCGCAATAAATACTATTGTAATGTTCTTCAGTTCACAGTTCTCAGTCATCAGTAGAAATATCTGCACTCATACGCTTAACACCCTTGAAACCTTCCCGTCTCCTCTATACCTCTTTTGTTATTGATAACCTTACCTTTTACAATAAGCTATGAAACCTTTCCTTAGGATTTCTATCTCTTACTTAATAATGACAAATGAAATCTTCCCTTTGAAATTTATTCTCTTTCTCAATCCTCGCATACAAATTTAACTGCTGCTTTTTAAAAGTGATTTTCGGATTATTTCGACGAAACATAGAATGTGTCGTCGTCGTGTGGCCCTCAGTCGTTATCTGCAATAACCCAAAACTGTTCCTTACCTTTTTTGCTGTTACTGGATCGCCATCTGACCGCTACATCGTACTGCGACATGAATATACTTACTCTGTTTTACTATACTCTATTAGCTGCTGGTGGGCTTCCATAATAAGTGGCTGTATTTATTACCAAAATTGACGTTATTCTTTAATAGCAAAGCTGGCGTTCTTCTTTAATTAATTTGACTGAAGTTACGTAATTCATAGTGAAACTTTTTCTTGACAACAATAAAATTTTGCAAAGCTTTACGTTGATGGTTTTTGGAATGGATTATAATTAGAAATGCAATATTGCTGGCAAAAGTTAATTATATTCTGAATGAAATGATTTTACAAACGTTCAAATGGGACTTACGTTTTACAATAATCTTACAACTAGCAATGCGCAAACATACCTTCAGTAGTCTTGTGTTTCTCAAAAAATTAATTCAATAATTTTAGTTCCTCTCATTATAATAGTTAGCTGATGTCTCTGTAGATCCGTTTATAATCTCTTGTAAATCATACTAGTGGCTGGCAGGCACACCGCTCCTCTCAACCTCTCGCTTCAGACCCGCTACCGACTCGCTTCACTTCTCGCTTACTACTGACTCCTACGAACGCTAAAGTTCGGTCTCTCCTGCCAACAATGCTTTCTGGTGCAGACAATCCCTGCTACCATTACAAAATGTATCAATGCGCGGTCTTTCCCGCTCTTTTCTTAAAATGTATCCTTACGCTGTCTCTCCCGCCCTTTTTAAAATTATATCAATTTGCGGTCTCTCTTGTCAACAATACTTTGGTGCAGTCATTCCCTGCTACCACAATTATTTCCAACATGACAAATATTGATTATTCCTACTTAATCCTATTAATAAAATATAAACATCTTTCATAAATTGTGATTTGACAACAGACAATAGAAATATACACGTCTTACACCCTGATTAGGACATTCGTAAGAAAACCGTTTGGATGACATGAGAGCTGATTGCTAATGATGCCAACATCCTATCTTCACCTTTCTGATACCGATTTAGAATAAATTTAATGTTGTTCCGATCTCACCAGACATAAATATTCCGTTTTCGGAATCGGTTATCGACAACTACCCACAAAAGAACGAAGATATGTTTCGTTTTGTGTGTATTTCCATTTACGATGTCTATAGGTGCAGCGTATTGGTGCGCTGTTGTTGCGGTCTTCTGTCTCAAGAAAGGCTTTAAGCAGCTCTCCGCACTAGATAGTCATGTGCAAGCCTCGTCATCTGTGCAGAAGAACTGAAACCAATATTCATTTAAAGCTGTTTACTGTAGTCCGACCTTTGTCTCCATCTACAATGTTTTCCCTCTGCATTAGACTTTCACGAACTACATTTTACACGTGAAATATTTCAGAACATTCTCTAAAGGTTTTCTTGAATTTACAAATGCTATAAATGTAGGCTTCTCTTTTCACAACCATATTCTAAGGCTATCAGTTTTCCTATACTCTTGGACAAGCTGTGTCATGAAGTATTTTTCTTCCAAGTGTGAGACATTAGTATTTCATTTCTTATCCGATCTTCCCAGCTACTCTTCAGCATTCATCTGCTACACAAAAATTACCAAGCTTTTATTCTTTCGTTGTCTGCATGGAACATTTACACTGAAGAGCCAAAGAAACTGATACATCTGCCTAATAACGTGTAGGGCCCCCGCGAGAACGTAGAAGTGACACAACACAACAAGGCATGTACTCGACTAATGTCTGAATTAGTGCTGGAGCGAATCGACAAGACGAATCCATAAATTCATAAGATTACGAGGGTGTGGAGATCTCTTCTGAACAGCACGTTGCAAGGCAGCCCAGTTATGCTGAATAATGTTCATGTCTGGGGAGTTTGGTGGCCAGCGGATGTGTTTAAATTCGGAAGAGTGTTCCTGGAGCCACTCTGTAGCATTTCTGGTCGTGTGGGGTGTCGCATTGTCCTGTTGGAATTGCGCAAGTCCTTCAGAATGCACAGTGGACATGAATGGATGCAGGTGATCAGACAGGATGCTTCCGTACGTGTCACCTGTCAGAGTCATACGTAGACGTACCAGGGGTCCCCTATCGCTCCAACTGCACACGTCCCACACTATTCAAAAGCCTCACCAGCTTGAACAGTCCCTGCTGACACGCAGGGTCAATAGATTCATGAAGATGTCTCTATACCCGTACACGTCCAATCGCTCGATACAATTTGAAACGACTCTCGTCCGACCAGGCAACATATTTCCAGTCTTCAGCAGTGTTGATGGGCTCAGGCGAGACGTAACGCTTTGTGCCTTGCAGTCATCTATAGTAAGCGAGCGGGCCTTTGGCTCCGAAGGCCTATATCGATGATGTTTCATTGTATGGTGCACACGATGACACTTGCTGGTGGCCCCGCATTGAAATCTGCAGCAATTTGGGGAAGGGTTGCATTTCTGTCACGTTGAACGATTCTCTTCAGTCGTCGTTGGTCCCGTTCTTGCAGGATCTTGTTCTGGCCGCAACGATTTCGGAGATTTGATGTTTTACCGGATTCCTGATATTCACGGTACACTCGTGAAATGGTCGTACGAGAAAATCCCCAATTCGTCATTACCTCGGAGATGCTGTGTCCCAGCGCTAGTGCGCCGACTGTAACACCACATTCAGACTGACTTATATCTTGATAACTTGCCATTGTGGCAGCAGTAACCGATCTAACAACTGCTCCAGACACTTGTCTTATATAGACATTGCCGACCGGACCGCAGTATTCTGCCTCTTTACATATTTCTGTGTTTGAATATAGCCGGCCTCTGTGGCGCTTCAGTCCGGAACCGCGCTGCTACTACGGTAGCAGGTTCGAATCTGCCTCGGGCATGGGTGTGTGTGATGTCCTTAGGTTAGTTAGTTTTAAGTAGTTCTAAGTTCTAAGGGACTGAGGACCTAAGATGTCAAGTCCCATAGTGTTTAGAGCCATTTGAACCATTTGTGTTTGAATACGCATGCCTATACCAGTTTCTTTGGCGCTTCAGTGTATGTCTGATATTGACTGCGACTCTCTTATGTAAGTTGACATTTCTTATGAATACTGTAATACCTGTGATATAATGTTCTTTGAACTGACACTTGGAAGCGGTTGTTATTATTTTTGTGAAGTTATGTAACCGCAATTAATTTGTAAATAGATTTTAGGAAATTAAGTTCTTACATAATATGTATTTCGTAATGAAAATGCGTTAAAATAATATATGTAAAAGTGGTTCACGCTTAGGGAACGTAGAATTGTATGAGATGTTAATGACGGAGTCAAGTCCCTGCACCACGAAAAGCTTGAGGTGGTAGTGTAAAAGACAGTTTGGTGCGAAATAACGCGAGAAGACTTTCTGGCATATGCGGCGAATGTTGATTTACATTGCCTATTAGATCACGGTATTTATTTATTTACTCTGAATCGTGAAACCCCGACACCAAGGAAATATTTTACAGAGCATTTGACATCATGAGCTGTGATCACTTCTGACGACTCCCTTCCTTTGTTGCAGAAGATTACCACGGCCACCAAGTTCAGAAGAAGTATGGTTCCGTACTGTATTTATTTGCATCGACCAGTACTTTGCTAAACATTCGAATAATAAGTTATTATCTTTAATTTGCGTCGAGAAAACTAATTTGTCCTGTCATTTACCTGGGTAGGTTCCTTTTCCTAGCCCTAAAATATTCTAAGTGTTTCTGATCATAATGAACTACAAAATCTTTGCTGTTCAAAACAGTTATTAACCTCAATGGAGCAATAATTTTCTTATGTGCTTAATTCATCTTTTGTGTGTAACGCTGCACGTGGCCATCATAATGTACAGTTGAAGTTCTGCAAAAGAATAGATGTTTGAGATGACTAAATTAAAACGATTACTTTCAATTCTTATTAAATGCTTTGCAAAACGTAAATTGTTTCATCATAGAACACTGACGGTCTAACCAAGTAATGACCATAACATTTAAAACTCCTACACCTACCTTACTTACATTAAAAGTTTGTAACACTGCTCTTTTATTTGTTTATGTGTGTGATTACTGCGTCTTATTAGACGTACTAGTCCAAAGCCCAGTCAGCAGACGGATATTTTTCTGGGTCCCCCATTTTATGTTGAGCCATTATTTCTTTAAATTTTACATTCAAAGTTTTCATAGAGTTCCGTAATTACTCTGGAGACATTTGTACAACTAAATTCATAACTGGCAATAACTTATTAAATCTAGAACAGACTCAGATTCCCCATGCATTTCTCATGTTCCGTGTAACGCAAAGACGTATGTGCTTCTCATGTTCATGTTAGTTAAAATAACAGTTTGAAAATTATTTCGGTATTACTGCCTTTCAAAATTGACGGATAAAGTCACATCATGTCAAAATTATTTGTGTTCCTCCCTTATTAAAAGATACATTGTACTGATCATTATCTTCACATTTTGAAACAGTCAGTGTACCTTTCATTTATCTGCATTGCTTAGGGTTAGCTGCTTTACTATTATGTGCTAGTACGTGCTTTTGTTTTTGTGTCCGATTTCCGGTATAGATTTCTGTTCCAAGTAAAGTTTAAAACAGCAGTTAGATTACTTTGTTAACCTTATATTTACTTGGCATTATTTTGCCTAATTAGGCTGGCGACCGTTTTTGACTTGCATCACCACAGTTTTACTTTGCAACTGTTATATCGTTGGTTCAATGCCCATTAAAGTAACTGTTGTTTCCTTTCCAAAACGTAATCCTTCTGATGGGAGAACGTAGCCCCATAAATTTCCATTAGTAGTGGTTCACGCTCAACTTAAATTCCCCTCAAAGGAGTAACATGACATGGAACTCTGACAAAATTGCTGTATTGCAGTGACAGCAGCAAACCTAAAAGTTTTAATTTCCTCTTCTAGAACTTTAATTCCCTTTCCAAGTTTCTTATTCAGCTGAGCAACAGCAGGGATAGGGCAAAGCCCTGTCTCACTGCTTACCTTTCACATCTATGATTCTTACACCTACAGTCAGGTTTCTCTACAAGCTGTAGATAAACTTTCTCTTCCCATGTTTTATCCCTGCTAACTCCACAATGACAAGAAGTGTAATCCAGTCCTCGTTGTAAAATCTACAAATGCTATTTACATAATTTTTTATGCAGTCCTTCTTCTAAGATAATCATGGGGTCCACATTGCGTAGTTGTTCCTAAATTTCTCTGTAACGCAAATGATCTTCCCTGAGGTTCATACATTCCACAGGTTCATACATTCTTCTGTAAATTATTAGTGTCAGTATTTTGCAACCGTGACTGAACAATCAGTAATATTCACACGTGTCAGCACCTGGTATCTTTGAAATAGGAATTACTGGATTTTTCTTGATGCCTGAGAATATTTCGCCTAACTCATTTGTCATGCATCAGTTGTGATAATTTTTGTATGGCTCTCATAGCGACCTAAATATTACTGATCACCTCCCTTGTTATCTTCATTTACTTCCTGTGTCAGCTGACTTACCACAGTAGCCTAGTGCGGGTTCCCCTTGAAATCTCTCAGACTTGGAAGTACAAACGGATACCTTTCACGGATCAACCCTCGACAGAGAAAGTTGGCTTTGCCTGTTCCTTTGAACTGCAAATTTTTCTTGAGAAAATTAATCACTGCTTAAAGGGGAAATGTTCGGTCAACATCTTGTAGGATGACAAAGCCTGCCTCTCACCCTCCACAGCAGCCAACATTAGCTTCCCAATTCAGCAAGTTCAGAGTAACTCAGAGAAACTGATCATGCGTTGCATGGCGGAGGTTTCCTTGTACCACTAATTGTCATTCTTTTTACTTTTTTTCCTTGTCCTTTGCTTTGTATCGGCGCAGTGACAGCATTGTTATTAACGGATTTGGCATTGTTAATCTAAGGGTTGATGTGGAACAAAATGTGAAAAACTACATACTTTGTGCACAGAGGGCTGACTTTAGTCACAGGGAAATTCCATTACAAAGATTTCCAAAGGCGCCTAAGCCTTCCGAAATCACAGGGCAACAAATTTTAGGACTGTTTAACAGAACACTGGCAGGGGATAACCGTAACTGACAAACATGGACCATTTTTCGTTATTCACAACAATAGTAGTATTTACTGATCGCCAGCAGGTGTGGCCGAGCGGTTCTAGGCGCTTCAGTTTGGAAACGCGCTACCGCTACGGTCGCAGGTTCTAATCGTGCCTCGGGCATGGATGTGTGTAATGTCCTTAGGTTAGTTTAAGTATTTCTAAGTCCTGGGGGACTGATGACCTCAGATGTTAAGTCCCACAGTGCTCAGAGCTATTTGAACCATTTACTGATCAACAAGCTAACACAGTAGTACAAGCGACGCTGTGCAGTTGGTTACTCTACAGTTGGTGTACTGGAGACCTTAGTTACAGTTCAAGATACGAGAGTTGCCAAGAAAGTAAGGCACCGCATTTATTTCTTCAATTCTTTATAGACCACAATGATAGTTACGCACACAGACGAAAGAATGGTGTTTTATCTACACAGTCTATTTTTCCACGTAATGTCCATCCCGTTCCACGGCCTTCATCCAGCGCGAAACAAGAGCATGTATGCCCTGTCGGTACCAATCCTTGTCCTGGTGGCAGAGCCAGTGCTTCACTGTTTGAATCACTTCCTCATCGTCCTCAGAATGTCTTCCACGAATAGCATCCTTCAATGGTCCACAGAAGTGCATGTCCGAGGAGGCTAGGTCAGAGCTGTAGGGTGGATGGGGTAGCACTGTCCAACCCTGCCTGTTACGCTATGTGTTCAGAAGTCCTCAGACTTGTGTGGAGCCGAGAGTTATCGTATTGCAGCAGAACATCTCCTGAGCTGCTGTGGCGCCTAAGTCGCAGGAAGCGCGTCTTGAGTTTTGTTGATGTGTTGACATATGCTTCTGAATCAATCATACCGTCTCTTGATACCACATCAATGACAATCCCACCTTCTCAGGCCCAGAACACGGTTGTCATGACATTATCGGTGGAAGCAGTTGCTTTGAAGTTTTTCTTCTGTGGGGTGTAGGAATGGCGCCATTCCATCGACTGTCGTTTTGTTTCGGGCTCAAAATGGTGAACCCAGGTTTCATCACCTGTCACAGTCTGGGTCAAGAAGGCCTCCCCCTCAGCTTCAAAACGTTGCAACAAATCAAGACAAATGTTTTTTCTGTGCGATCTGTGATCCACCGCTAGACACTGCAGGACCCCTCTTGCACACACTTTTGAATATCCAAGAGTGCGGGTAATTGCATCCACACATCCTTTGCTGACTGACAGATGCAGAGCCAATTGCCGAGTCGTAATGCGTCTGTTCTCGCGAATGACAACATCAGCTCGCTGCAACATGTCAGTTGCGACAGCCGTGGATGGTCTCCCCGACCGCTGATAGTCGTGAAGCTCCGCCGAACCGCTTTCTGATGACCTCACCCCCGTGCCCAGCTACTAACTGTACTTCTGTTGACGATAGATGCTCCGTAGATTTTCCACAAGCGTTTGTGAATATTCCCCACAATTTCTTTCTCTGTAGTGAGAAATTCAATGACTTCACGTATCTTCTAACGTGTTTTACCTACAGATGCCATTTTGCAACTGTCCTGCAGCTACTCTATCTGTCGGAAGTGGCGGAAATTTGGCGCGCTCACTGAGGAGACTTCACATAATACATACGTAACAATTCGCAATCGTAGCATTGTATCCGGGTCAGAAAAAATACAGAGCATTACTTTCTGGGCAACCACCGTACGAATATCGAATCAGATTTACTTCGTAATTAAACAGTTGTGCCTTTTCCCTTCGATTTGAAAACTCTGAACAAGTCCTTTTCACGTGCAGGGAAATGGGCGAACAGAAAGAGTACACAGAACTCTCTGTAAAAGCCACTATGTAAACAACCAACGCCGGACGGAGTGGCCGAGCGGTTCTAGGCGCTTCAGTCTGGAACCGCGCGACCGCTACGGTCACAGGTTCGAATCCTGCCTCGGGCATGGATGAATGTGATGTCCTTAGGTTAGTTAGGTTTAAGTAGTTCTAAGTTCTAGGGGACTGATGACCCCTGATGTAAAGTCTCATAGCGCTCAGAGCCAAACAACCAATGCAGTGACACTGAGTTTGTCCAAAGCACATGCCAGCACGGGACTTTGGCCATAAGAGATGGTGTACGGAGAAAGATCCCGTCTCCTTTCGACGAGATAAATCCTAAACTTAGAGCTATTAGTGAGCCACTAAAGGAATTTATGAAACGTTTACAGGAAATTTGACAAAAAGTGGAGTGGACCAACATGAAAGCCTTAGAATAACAAGTGACAAAGTATTAGCAACAGACCCATATACACCTAAATGTAGAACTAAGAACTTTTAAGGTAATAATTACGGTTCATACTAAGTTACTGAAATGACTTCGACAGTAACTACCGATAGTGACCGACTAAAACGTCTGTTGTCATAGTAATAGGCCCAAGCAATTCAAAGGGGCTGTGGATGTATTACCACAAGTCCCATCTGCTACTCCAGTGCCAAAGAAAGCGTCCAAAAATTAGGAAACGTTTGCCTAATTATGAAGAGGATACCCATAGTGTACCTTAGCACTCACATCACGAGGCCAATGGTACGCGATCGGTTTTTTGTTGTTGTTGTTTCTGGCATTATTGTGTACATTCATTGTCTTTATTTTGTTAAGTATTACTATGAATTTATTTATGTGATATGTATCATGGGTTTTGGAAATTTGTTATTTCAATTTTTTGCCGATGAGTAGAGCAGGAGTTATTTTCATGTATTTTTCCTCGTGTGTACTCATTTTCGGCATAAGGAGCGAACTGATAAACGCACCTTTCCCTTAGGGGACATATCAGCTTGGACGTCTGGGAGGATTGTTGTAGTCCTGACGTTGCTGCACTTCGTCAGGGAGGACTGCTGTACGCAGTTCTGAAAGAGTCTCTAAATTCTGGAATAATGTTCTCCAGACAGCCGGATGTGTTACCGCCTAGCCATCAGTAGACACTGAGATTAATTCTGAATAACACGGTGGGAGAAATACAACAATAGCAGGCACCACTGAAACTGTAGTGATCGGTATACTACGTAAGTGTCGAACCCGGAGAAGAGAGTGTTAAGCAACACAATACGGTACGGGAGCTATGACATTATTGCAATACACGAGAAACACCATACGGACATTAAACACCAACCTAGAGAGAGTAAAGAACCGGTTAGGTGCACTAGACGGAAGAATGACTGCAGCTAGTCTGTTACGAGCATTTGTGGGTAGTCTCAACGAGGCAAGAATGGAAGTAGCAACGCTGTAAGAAGAGGTACTGTGTCATGCGTGGGCAGCTGAGTTCTAAATTGTAGCCGCCGCAGCAGTTCTTAGCATATTACACCGGGCACAAAAGGAACTACCCACGGAACCACAATACGTGTCGGAATTAACTGAGAAGTCTCGGCGCTATTCTATCACATATCAACTGTCGAGGTTAGCATGCATAGAGCAAAATTATACTTATCAGTCTGTTTTCCGACAGCAGGCATGAAAGCGCAATACCAGTGTTTTACGGTTCATCCATAACCAAACTATGGGCGAATGGCTACAAGTACGAACTCAGAAAGTGCTGGTAACCTCGAAACAACAAGATACATAAATTTTCATGTCACTAGAAGACCTGCTATAATCTCTGAAAGAGTGGTATAGACTAACGCACAGGCACGTGCGGTACAGTTGTCCACAGATGCTACAAAGTATCAAAGGAAAATGCTGGCCTCACAACCGCATTTCCAGAGATTGAGAGTGCTCTGCAGTTATTCAGTTCTCTCGTCAGAAATAGTAATCATGAATTGTTACGAGAACGTAAATGCCAAAAGCATAACAAAGAATTACACAGTAGTGGTACATTTTTGGTACAACTTGTGATATAACCGGGACAGAGTGTCGCTTTCTATCTACTATCAGTAAGACTACAATCTGATTGTTTGACCCTACGATGTTTCGGCCAGAAAAATCGTTAGGAATGTTACCTGCGCAAAACCGGACTTCCCTAAAGAACACCTTGAACCCTACCTATTGCGCTCATTGGACGAACCATAGCAGAGAGGATTAACATCCGTGGAACAAATATTCCAGCATATCCAATGATATCCAGATACACAAAGGTAAGTATTAAGACCACCAATATTGCCACTGCTCTAATAGCAGTTTCTGTGCTCCACTTTTCCGTTATATGTAAACCTGTGTTACCTGTACATCAGATACCGGTGGTGTGGCTTACTAGTATAAATGAGAATCATAAAGTGTAATGTAACGAAATTGTGAATTTGTATTATCATACAAGAAGTAAACAGAGATAGCGTAGGATTAAACCAGATGAGTTCAGTTAACCGATAATAGAAAGTAATATCACAGGATTAAGAAACAAAATAAGAACATTTCGGTTCAACTCACATGACCATCCAAATAATAAAATCTGTAAGTATGTAATTGCCAATGTAAAATACGTGTAATGACACGATTTCAGAATTTGTCTGGCAGTTTCTGACGGAATTTTCTGGAGGGGAGGAGAATCTTGCACGACGGAATGGAAACTTGGAATCTTATCCGACAAGCCCGCCACTAATAGCAAGACACACGTGTAGGGCACTGCCAAACTAACACTGTCTCACAACAGCCGAGTAGAGAGCTCAGAATGTAATAATAGCGGAGTACCCATACTATAACGTCATTGTGACAGGAGCGCAACGTGAAGTAAGACCGTTTAATACACACGCAAGAGCACCTCCATAACATTGCAGGAAGTGCTGGGCTGAAGAAGATATTAAAGCAACAGGTGGGGCACCATGGTGTGGTATAGAGCACTGACAAGTCTAGAATATGATGCCAAGTCCCCTCATTGCCACAGCTCAGCAACGTCATAGCCACGAGCTAACTACCGTAAATTCTCAGCCTTCTGAAGCATAGGATCATTCGGTGTGACAGTCTTGTAAGTTACAGTGAATCCATCCTCGCTGCCACAGGCTATACCTGCGAACAGTTACGCGTGCCTTGGCCTTCTCTTGTTGGAAGGGCACGGCATGCTTCTGCACATCTACCACCATCCCGTGTGGAGCTATTGGGGCCACCGACAAGCGCGAAAGCTACGATGGCCACGAGATAGCCTTGTCGGAACGGATCGCGGTGTTAGCCTTCGGGCTGGGCGAGCAACGCCTGCACAACATCGAGTAGGCTTCCTGCTCTACGCCATCTCTGCCGATTGCGCAGCCCCTGACCACGACAAGCGACGCCGACGGTTGGTAAGCTGGGCGAGTCGGCGACTCCCAGTCATGACCACCTCTCCCGCGCTGGTCACAGAGAAGCTATTTTTCATTCTGTGCATCCTGACAGTAAATTTATTCACAGAAAACAGTGATGCCTTCAGGCATGCTACCGAACCACGCTCTCGCACTCGCAAGCTTTACTTCCTGCACACGCAGAGACCACGGTTCCCTGGGCCAGCACAGTATATTGAAGAATAATAAAGACAATTTTGGTTGTCATAATGGCATTGTTCGTTAGCAAGTGCAGTTTAATATGTAGGTTTTGTAAGTAATTCCAACACGAAAGGCGTGTTTCTTTCGACGGTAGTGCCCCATCTGTTTCGTGTGCTGTAGAAAAAAAATCTTTACGTGTTTTGATAAACAATGCAGACAGTTTTATTTTGGTGCCAAGAACGAATTTTTGGTTGTTTTCGGAGGCCCTGTGGAACCTTGTCCATCATGGTCTTTGATCAAGCAGGCATTTCGAAGCCTTGCTTGCTTATTGGAATAAGCGACCCATGTATGTTTTCTACTGCAATACGAAAAATCTAAACATATTTAGATAAATAATACAGACAATTTCATTTTGGTGCAAAGACCATATTTTAGGGAGGTCGATCTTTCCTCTCTCTGGATCCTCGTCCATCACTCTTTGACATATGCAAAACATGTAATGTTTACTTATCTTTTTCATGCATTTATAACAGCGTATAACGAAAATGTGCAGTTTAAATAACACAAAGTCTTGAAGATTGCTCGAATCGCACCGTTCTTAGAACAATTTGTTGTGCTAAAGCGTCAGTTAATATGATACCGGTGGCTGTACATGTTAGTGGCGACGTGCGTTGTAAGATAACTGAAGAAAATTTTACAAACCAAGATCGCTAAAAATGCATTTTATTTGATGACCGGTTTCGACAGAGCTACGCTGTTATCACCGTATCTTATGCTTTAAATCGTCCGGCACCGGTACCTGAGTGGTCAGCGCGACAGAATGTCCATCTTAAGGGAACGGGTTCGATTCCCGACTGGGTCGGAGATTTTCTCCGCTCAGGGACTGGGTGTTGTGTTGTCCTAATCATCACCATTTCATCCCCATCGATGCGCAAGTCGCCGAAGTGGCGTCAAATTGAAAGACTTGCACCCCGCGAACGGTCTACCAGACGGGAGGCCCTAGACACACGACATTTACATTTTATTTATGCTTTAAAACATGAGATCCGTTGGTGACTATTGCTGGGGTACGACAGAAATTAAGAGAAAAGTAATTTTTAACAGTAGTCAGCTAAATTCTAGGACAGCTTACGTGACAACGCAAGTCTTAAAGCAAAATACAGGGTAATTCTGTATACGACACCTCTCTTTATTATACCGCCCTGTTCGTAATACAAATGATTATTAATAGTTGTTCATTTGAAATCGAAATATGCATGTTTGCCCTTGCTAAGACTAAAACTCAGTAGTGTTGTCGATGGACTTAAAAATGTTTACTGAACAAATAGTAGGGTTCCGAATCATTTACAAACAGGTTTATGTAAGGAATTTTATAGCATTCATTTCAAAAGATAAAACAAAATCGTAAGATTAAACACTACTTATCGTTATTTACTTTAAAAGCTTCAGATGTGGAACGATTCTATAGAACTCTTACAGGTAAGACGCTTAAATATTTGATTGCACAACATTTGAAGTGATATGGTGCAGGATTGTGAAAGTCTGTGCAAGGACACAACTGCAGAACAATTTATAGGAGACAAGTTGATGAGAGAGATAATAGCTTTTTGTCTACAATGTGTTATAAGATCAAGATGATAGGTCCACAAAAAGTTAAATTCAAAGTTGGAACCCTGGTGGAGTTATAAAACATAAGACAATTTTCAAAAAAAGCTTGACCCTCAAAAGATCTATTGAGAATGTAGCTGTTGAAAGATTTCATCTTTCGAAATGTAGCATGAGGTTTCTTCAGCACAGGACTTAAAGAACATATCTACTTGCAACACAAAAATCATCCATGGAAAAGAAAACAAAGGTTTTGTAAAATGGTTTAGGTGTGATAAAACACAATCCCTGGATTACTTTGTAAGAGAGTGCGTCACTAAGGCTTTGTTTGCATTCAAGCAGGATATTTGCCTGCAAGATGGATAACTGCAATTGCGAATATCGTTGAACGGTCTATGTGTGAGAGCAACAGCAAGGGAGAGAGAGAGAGATGAAATTTACTGACAAGGGAGAATTTTATACACAGTATTTGACATCAGTATATATATTGTTGCTGACTTTTGGACGTGGAACTACTGTAAATTACACCAATATTGTCAATACCTTTCCAGTCTTTAAATAAATAATGCAGGTCCATCCGTTAATTTTGAACATAGCACAAATTTAGGCTACCCAGATACTTTTTAAAACGGCAAAGATGGTGAGTCTGAGACTATGTATGTGCTATATACTGATTGGCTGTTTCGTTTTCATCGCTGATTTCGGCTTTATTTGGATGTTTCGTTTTAATGGCCAGTAAAATGCCATTTTAAACTTAGGACAACAGGGCTAATTTCACCATCTTTGATATTTTTCAATTTCACACCACCGTGGCGCCATTGATTCCACCATCTTGGATTGTGATGTCATTGCTCTGCACCTGCACCTACGTACCCCTCACATGTCATGCTATGAGTACGGTACTGAGCCATATTGCGAGCGTGTGTGTGTGTGTGTGTGTGTGTGTGTGTGTGCCATTTCAAGATAAGTCGACCAAGGGTGCTAGTCAGTGTTCTGTACACCACTACATCAGTACACATTATTATGCCAAACTAGTTTTATGAATGTATTTCATTACTGTTTAAAATTGCTTATCAGAGTTATATCATTAAAGTAAACCAATATTCTTTCTAGACTGTTTCTGTTCATACTGAGCTGATACGAGTTGTTAAAATATTATTGGAATTCTTCCCATATTTAGTAATCGAATAGTGAACGAAAGAGAATGTCCATTTCGGACTGACTGCCGTTCGTTGAAGCTGCACCAGTTTATGCGAGTGGTGTTGTATAACCAGACATAAACACATTACACTTCTCGTAGCACCATCCGTACTTGCACAGTGTTTCACAACAAATCCTTTTCAAAGACGGTGACGATATAAGGATTTCTGTTAGAATCTATCTCTTTCAATGTCTACTAAACGTAGTATCTATCTATTTCAATCTCTACTAAGCATAGTCCGTTAACTTATCGAAAATTTAGGTAACATTTTCACGGTCAAGTTTATTACAACCTCGATAAAATTAGGAGGTAAGTTTAACACAACACGATTTTCATCATGCCCATATCCCTCTAGAGCGGAGATTTTAATAGCAGTTTTTAAGCAGTAATATTACACATTTAAGTCGCTTTTCGATGTGGGTTTCGCAAAAACAACTAAATTTCATTCTTTCCCGAACGACAGTACTGACCGGCTCTAGAGAGAACAGTTCCACCACCTTTGCGTTGCAAAGCGTTCGATTTTTCCTTCTCGCGCAAACATTCAACCTGTGGAGTGTTTACCGTCAAGTCGGTCAGACTGCTCCTCTCCCCCTCCACCTCCCCCTCCTCCACCCGCTCAGCAGACCCTGCTTGCACCACCACCATCAATCTGTCTGCGCTGTCTACGGCTGTTTGTTTGTCCTCCAGTAGCTGCTGGAAGGAACTTGAAGCTACTCCCCGGCAGAACTTCTGCTTTCCGGAAACTGGAGAATGTGATCAGTGGGATGGGGAACCTCCACTCTGTCAGAGTACTAGCTGCTTTATAATGGTCCTATGGAAGACGAGCAGAGTGCCGAAATCATAGAAATCCCTACTGTTGATTTCTTTTTCGTTCCTATTATAATGAAGTTGCATAGTAGAGCAGAAGAACAATTGAAAAATGTCTTGAATGTGGATATTGGGAGATTATTCTCTATACAGAATTACTGCAATGTTTGTATTATCTATCTGCAACTGTCATCTAGTTTGCACATTGACTCTCCTGCTGCCACCAGTAACAGGTCGTGTCTATATGAATGCAGCCTCGTGCTTCTGTCATAGCTCATGTCTTTTCCAACACCAGCTAAAGAGGATTGCTCCAAATCAGAGAACCACAAATGGAACTTCGGAGACATCCTTTACAACATTTTAAGCTGTCTGCTCTTCTGGGAAGCTGAACTACTAGTACAAGAATAACTGTTAAACCATGATTTAAAGAAATCATGTTTTGTTGTAATCAGACTCGTGAGACTAATCAGTTTTATTATGCTACCTGGTTTCCATAATGAAAAAGAAAATTGAAAGGATAGCTCACACTTAGGTACATCGCACAAGGTAGGCACAGCGTGAATAATTGAACACACAGGGTGAAGATTATTGAACTAAATGAAATAAAATCGCCCTAACTTCTGAACGGTTTGCATTAGGACGTCCAAAATGCACGGTTGGCAGCGGGGAACGATGGGAATTAGTATGTGCATTGTTGTTTGGTTTAGTGACAAAGCCCGCTTTCATTTCGATCGGTTCGTCAACAAGCAAAATTGGCGCATTTGGGAAACTGATAACCCGTATTTCGCGATCGAGAAGTCTCTGCACCCTCAACGGTCGACTGTGTGGTATGCAATGTCCAGTCACGGAATAATCGCTGCGATATTCCTTGATGGCACGGTGACTACCGAACGGTACTTAAAGGTTTTGGAAGATGTCATACCCATTATCCAAAAGGATCCTGATTTCGACAATACGTGTTTCATGCAAGACGGAGCTCGATCCCATCGAAGCAGCAGAGTGTTTGATGTCCTGGAGGAGCACTTTGGGGACTGCATTCTGGTTCTGAGGTACCCAGAGACCACTGGCAAGAGCCTCGATTGACCGATATATTCTCCAGATCCGAACACATGCGACTTCATTTTGTGGAGCTATATTAAAGACAAGATGTATAGCGATAACCGCAAAACCATTGCTGAACTGAAAACATCCATTCAGGAGGTCATCGACAGCATCGATATTCCGACACTCCTCGGGTCATGCAGAATTTCACTATTCGTCTGCGCCACGTCATCGCCAATGATGACAGGCGTATCGAACATGTCATAACCTAAATAAAGAGTGTGCACACAGTAGTTTGTAACTAATTTATGTTTCTTTCGTATAGTTCAGTACTTGTCACCCTGTAAACGAATATGAACATCAATCGTAAGATCCTACCAGAATAACCAAGTGCAATAGTAACCAACTCATGATGGACCATTGTGCAATGTGCATCAAGGACCCGCTCTGTAATTTGAACAGTCAAATATCAGAAGAGAACAGCAGTTGGAATCGGCCTCAAAATCGTTTGAAAAATATGCAGTCCGGACTATTTGAAATCGCACGGCGTATTAAGTAATACTGGACGCATCGATTCTGTAATTTAGCTTCTGGAACATGAGTCCCTACGTTTTATAGCTTCTGCCCCAGATTTTCTTCAAACAGCGATCACCCTACCTTCACAGCTGGAAGTATATGCGAAGAACGGGATATTGATCGCTATAAATAGGGGGAAATCGATTGATAACTAAACTTCATCATGAATTTTGTTATGCACAACTGTTTTGTAGACGAAGTTCGCAAACTGCCTCGCGTGAGCACGAAATGCTGGCTGACATAGTTCGCCTCAAAAGGTACATAAATGTTTAATACATTGCTGAGGAAGACGGGAAAGAGAAATGGCGTATGCAGTTAAGTCGTATAGCTCTTTCCAAAATTAGTTTTGCATGGAACACAAGCGACTTGGTTTCTAAAAAGGATATGCACATGAATTGAAAGAACAACCAACAACAAAGACATACATGTATGCACGACTCCACTAAAAGCATAAAATGAGCTAGATTGATGGGGAGAGTGATTGGTTTGACTGTATAATGTGTCGGGATGATTCTGTAACCAGCTTGAAGCTCAACGAATTCGCAAAGCAACGGAAATTTTATGACACTCTGCACATGGAGACGTGCTTGCCTCCGTAATAAGTAGGTTTCACAAACGAAATTAGTGAAAATTAAGGCGTGAAATACGAACGCCATACAAATTAATTGATAGAACAATGTTCCCTGGGAGCAACTACTTTGAATTACAGCAATTAGATGAAACGTTCTCACTAATAGCTGCGAAACGCTGCTCAGCGTCTAACCTCTAGCGATAGACAGCCCCTCGAACAAAACAGTTTAGAAGCTTACTGCAAGCATGTTATTTATTTACACGTCAAGTTCGGTAGGATCAAATTAAGGAGCAAATCTCCAAGGTCATGGAACGTGTCAGTACATGAAATTACAATATTAAAGTAACAATAGATAAAAATAAAATGTTTATGAATACGAAAAAAGTCAATCCATACGTTTCAGTAAATGCAATCAACAATTCAGCAAGAATCAGCTTAATTTTTCTAGAAACTTCTCGACAGAATACAAGGAGTGTCACATGAGGAAACTCTTCAGTTTCGATTTGAAAATGCGTGGATTACTGCTAAGATTTTTGAATTCTTATGGTAGCTTATTGAAAATGGATGTAGCAGTATACCTTTCGGCACAAGAGTTAAGGAAGTCCGATCCAAATGCAGGTTTGATTTCTGCCGAGTATTAACAGAGTGAAAGCTGCTTATTCTTGGAAATAACCTGATATTGTTAAAGAGAAATAACAGTGAGGAATATATATATATATATATATATGTTGAGAGGCCAATGTAAAAAACCGAGACTCGTGAACAGGGATCGACAAGAGATTCGAGAACTTACTCCACTTATTGCCCGAACCGCCCGTTTCTGAGCCAAAAATATTCTTTTAGAATGGGAAGAGTTACTCCAAAATATAATACCATACGACATAAGTTAACGAAAACAAGCAAAGTAGGCTAATTTTCGTGTTAAACGATTACTCACTTCAGACATCGTTACAATAGTAAAAATGGCAGCATTAAGTTTTTCAACAAGTCTCTGACGTGGGGTTTCCACGACAGTTTACTATCTATCTCAACACCTAGAACCTTGAACTGTTCAGGTTCAATAATCATATGCCCGTTCAGTGAAATGAAAACGTCAGGTTTTGTTGAATTGTGTGTTAGAAAGTGTAAAAACTAAATCTTTCTGTGATTTTGCGTTAGTTTATTTTCTACAAGCCATGAAGTTAGGTCATGAACTGCACTATTTGAAACCGAGCCAGTGTTGCACACAACATCCCTTACTACCAAGCTAGAGTCATCAGCAAACAGAAATACTTTAGGACTACCCATAATGCTAGAGGGCATATCATTAATATAAATAAGGAACAGGGATGGCCCCAACACAGATCCCTGGGGCACCCCCCCCCCCCCACCCCCCCAATTGACCGTACCTCACTCAGTTCTCAATCACAGCCATTCTTAAGAGTAATGAATATTGTGAATAAACTGTGAATAATGACCTTTTGCTGTCTGTTGCTAATGTAAGAGGTGAACCAGTTGTAAGCTATTCTCTGTATTCCGTAATGGTCCAACTTCTGGAGCAATATTTTGTGATCAACACAATAAAATGGTTTAGTTAAATCAAAAAATATGCCTATCGTTCGAAACATTTTGTTAACCCATCTAGTATCTGAGAGGGCAAAGAGAACATAGAATTTTCAGTTGTTAAACGACTTCTAAAGCTGAACTATACATTTGATAGCAAATCACGTGTTTTAAAATGATCAACTATCCATACATACACAGCCTTTTCAATAACTTCAGCAAACACCTATGGCATAGAAATAGGTCTAAAATTGTCTACATTATCAGTTTATTCAGTTTATTCCTTTTTATAAAGCGGCATTACTACTGAGTCCTCTAATGGAAAAACTACAAATATGGCTAAATACAGGGCTACATGTGCAACACAGTACGTTAATATTCTGCTAGGCACTCCATCATGACCATGGGAGTCCTTAGTCTTCAGTGATTTAATTATTGACTCAGTCTCCCTCTTGTCTATATCACAGAGGAGTATTTCAGACATCAATCTTGGAAAGGCATTTGCGAAGAAAGTTATATGAAACCTTCTAGAAATTAAATGTTTATTTAATCCACTATCAATGTTCAGAAAATTATTGTTAAGTACTGTACATATATCTGATTTATCAGTAACGGAAATATTTTTACTACGAACTGACTTTATATCGTCAACCTTGTGCTGCTGACCAGACACTTCCCTCACAGCTGACCATATACTTTTAATTTTATCCTGTTAATTAGCTATTCTATTTGCATACCACATACTCTTTTCCTTCCTAATAACATTTTTAAGCACCTTACAATACTGTTTGTAATGGACTACTGTAGCTTGATTGTGAGTACTTCTAACCAAACCATCTGCGTATTTATTGGATCAAAGCTCCTGGAAGCTGTGGTGACCATTCTTCCTACAAAACACCTCAAGCAGTCATATTCGGAGAATCTATATTGTATTTATCGATAGTGATTACAGAATCGTTTTTACAAAGTAACAGCAAACATACATCAGCTACATACTGAATAAAAGCTATAGTTAGATTCAAAGTAGCCGCTTAAAACGCAACCTTGTTCGTTCATTCATGAAACATTTTTCAGTTTGTCTCTTCTGCCATAGCAGTAATCTCTTAAGCAATTGCAGACGACTTTTGGACACCTGACTCGAGATACCCAATATAACCACGACTGTAGATCTAGGGCATCATTACCGTAAATTCGCTTCAGAAATTAAACGTTTTCATAAACGTCCATCACAACTTTCACAAAAGTGGTCCCATAAATCGGACACTGCAACAAGTGCCATTAATTGTGCACCGCCTTCCACTTAAATAACAGCTTGTAAACTAAACGAGCTATCAGTAATATACGAGGGTTGTTCGGAAAGTAAGGAACGATCGGCCGCGAAATGGAAACCACTGCGAAAACCAAAACTGTTTTCTTTGTACATTTAGCTACACCTTCCAGGTACTTCTCTACATAGTCGTCGCTCCGACCTAGACATTTGTCGGAGCGTTACACCAAATTTCCAAGACCATCGTCATAGAAGGCCGCCGCCTGTGCTTTCCGATAATTCTCTACGCTGGTGTATAGCGCGTAGCCTGCGCCCAAATGTTGTCTTCGTATCCAGCGTTTCATGTGAACAGAAATGATACTCAGGACGAGCCAATTAGGGCTGTGTTGTGGGTGATCGAACACTTCCCATCGAAAAGGCTGCAGGAGCGTCTTCACTGCCCCTGCAGAGTGCGGCTGAGGATTGCCATGAAGAACGAGGTGCGTGGCAGTTGTGTTAGGTGGGCTGCATTCATTAAGGCGAAGCCTCTCAACGGGCCCTCGTACTTGGCGGGAGACATCGTTGTTCTAGGCACCTTTACTCGCTCACAGTGCGCTCACAATTGAAAAGAGCGTCTTGATGCGATCGATGGGCATACTAGAGACACTGGCCAAAACGTCTGTTAGAAGCTTTGTCTGATTTTCACAGTGGTTTCCATTTCGCGACCGATCATTCCTCACTTTCCGAATAGCCCTCGTAATACAAAAAAGTACTTGAGAAGTAGTACTGGATTCAATGCTGACAACATTACGTTGCAGGAATGTCTCGGCGCCGCGTATAAAAAATGTTCAGTGACCTCGTATATGGCTACATTTTCCAAGTAATCATTTTGACAGAAACTTTTCTTTGGGAAATTCATACACAGTAACGCTACTTTCGTGGTTCAATCAACTACTAATACTAATATGAACAGTACACTGAATTTATTATCTGTTGAAATGTAGTATGCACAATCCAGTCTTCGAAATGTGGCAGCGTGATTGATAAATACAATATTAGAAAGCTTAATCATTTTGACCGTCTCTCCAGAATCTAAATTTTATTCAGAAATCAGAGAAGTACACACTAAGGACGTAGCATTTAATATAAATATGACAAAGATACAGAGGAAGAACTAGCAGAAGTTTCTAATGCATCTGGAGTAATAAATAGACGATGGGAAAATAAAACATGCGAAGAGACAAGATTAAAGTTTTATAATACCATGCCTAATCCTGTTCGACTGGACGCAAGCGAGTCATATGTAACATAAAAAACAGGAAAGTAAAATTCAGGCAGCAGAAATTAGATTTATCAGAGCATTAGAAGGATATGATAGATTATACAGAATTAACAAAGATGACATTAGAAAAAAAACTGAGTACCTATAAACCTAATGAAAAATTTCCTCCCACAGCACAAAAATAGGTGATATGACCTGGGCGGAGTTAGGGACGTAAAATAAGTGAACTAGCTTTTCAACTTATCTGGCAGCTTGAAAGACATTCATAGCAAATAATCTTGACATATTCGCGCTTTTTTACTTGTTAGTAGTCTATCAGTACCCATGTCATGTAATATAATCCATCGTGTCAAGTAAAGTAACATGATACGTGATATCACGTCGTACAACATGGCACATGCCATCATGTCATCCAACATGGCATTTGGCAATTCGTGCAACGTGACACAACGTGTCATTTAAGTTTAGGATGCATGCATCCCCGCTCTGGGATACTTCCTATTATAGGTGCACCCCCAGTCTCGGATGCTCTCTATTGTAAATTCATTCCACTCTCTAGAAGCACCTAACTATGTCTATTTCCTCTGACCCCTCCCCCCCCCCCCCCCCCAGTAGAAATGTAACTGGGATGGGGTTTTGGGAAAAATGGTCCCCTCGAGGAAAAAAATCAACCCCCCCAATCCCAGATATCAAAAAACTGTTAGGAACAATTCCACCCAAAGAAATTTCTTCCCCCCAGAATAACTTCTTTAGCTCTTAAATGTGTGCTCTTCAGCCGTATGATATTGTATATTGTTTACTATGACTGGGAAATCTTCTAGATTTTGGGCAGGGATCACGGACTTAAGCGTATAAATTGCAAGATGCAGGTGTTCCAACACCTTGCACTTACAAGAGCTCATTGCGATGGGTTTGTAGGGTTAACAAGTAAGCGCGATTATGTGGAGCTGTTTTAATTCAAACGTCTTTGAAACTGTCAGGTAAGTCAAAAACTAGTTTCCTTATTTTTACATCCCTAACTATGCCTAGGACATATCCGCCTCTTTTGAGCTCTAATAGGGGTGTTCTTCATTTGGATCACAGCCTATACTTTACCGTAAATTTGACATTAGACCGCTGTAGCTTGGCAACGAATGCAAATTTTTATTGATTTGGGCGACGACTGATACGGAATAGGTTTTTTTATTGTCTTTCGAATAATGTTGCTTGTGTTGGGCATCGTTGGTGTGGCACCTCTACGGTTACCTTTCTGGTATGACTGAATCGTCCACTATAGCCTACTATGTCAGACACACATGCCTCACCTCCACATCTAGGTCACATATCTGCAGGAAATTTGTTGTTTTTATTCTTTATTTTGAATTTTTTTACTTTCCGTTATTTTTTATTTCCTTTCATATATTTTCCATTTTCTTTAATCTTTATTGTTTCTTTATAATTTGTTTTATAGTTACACACATTTTATTCATATATACATGAGGCTATATATCCAAATATATGAAAAATACCCATAAATACTTAATACAGTGCACAAAATAACAGCAAACGTAAGGACGATAGCAAACGAAATATTAAATACTGTGTTAAGTTTATGAGAATAAAGCATGTAAATAGTTTATGTTACGTAGATAAATTTACTGTACGATTATATTACATAGATAAACTAACGATGCGAAGAAATGTAGAATGGTTGTATAAAAGAAGACATGGTCAAATAGTTCATGTGAAGCAGCGGCTAGAAAATTTTGCGAATCTCTCCGTGTCCACATACTGCTATTAAAAAAGATTACCTGTGAAATGCCGTCTGGATGGCAAAAGGCTTTCGCCTAATTTAACAGCAGCGTGAGACTGTACATTATTGTGCTTCTTAAAAGCAAATGAATCCAAAGCAGCCAACTGGCTGAGGCAAAAGATTATTTTATTCAACCTTTGATCATGGTTTCGACAGATGTAAACCCGTCTTACCTGAACACACTGTAATAACAATAACTACAAACCCAGAAACGTATGTCCAAAATTACGCGTTATTCTGAGAACGCATCCACACATATCGGTAGGAATATCACATACATCATAAAATGTAACCAAAAGACTAGAACTAGTACTTACTAAAATCTCATTTTGGAAACACACCACAGTCGTTGCAAAGTAACCAACAAGAATCAAGTGACCAACCAGAGTTAGTACGAAATAATACACAGACGAAATCACAATCAGTCATTTTAAAATGTGAAAGGATATTCATAAAGAATCTCGAAGTGCGGGCAAAAGCGCGATAGGACAGACTGGTTCTACAAGAAACATAGCTGTTGTTGATGACAACGCATTAAACATTTTCCTTAGGTTATAAATAAGGTGACCTTTTTTCTGACAATTATTTTTGTAGTAATTTTGTACGAGGCAATCGATAAAGCTTTAAATGTTTAGTCAAACAGTGTATCATTTGTAAATCGCTGGGCATTATTCTGGTTTCGAACATGCAATGTTTTGCACGTCCAAAGATTTTTCAATGGTTTTAAGCCAATGGTAAATATTATCGTTAGCGTATAAACAACGCAACGACAATCAACTGTAGTAACCAGCTTTTTAATCATATCCAAATGCAATGCTTAAAATGCAACCATTAGGAAGAAGCACCCTAAGACACGAAAATAACGAACTTACAATTTAATTAATTTGACTAACTGGCAATTCATTTGACCATTTAACTAGTTGAGGGTTCAATCCGTTGACCAATTAACTGATGGACCAAACGATGCACAACTAACTGGAAACCCTACCGATCTACGGTTAATTCTAACTTACACGTCAGCTGAGCAAAAGTAATTTTTTCGAAATATTTGAAAAATTCCCGAACAATGTTGTAAATGAACTGTTGCATGTGAAGAAAATTAAGAAAAATGTGGTCATGTAATGAATCACGCACTGTATGAGCGCTGCACGATTTGCGCAAGAAATAACAAACTACTGAAAACCATACATCCTGTTATTATCTCTTATCTCAGAATTCTTGTCGTAGTTTATTTAATGTATGCAATAGTAAATACTGAAAATTGATAAATCGTCGCTGCAAAAACTCACATGAATAACTTTAACACGAAATGTTACAACAATTATTCCGAATTAATTATGAGTGTGGTTGCCTGAAATAAGCAGAAGGATTGCGAAACAACATATGCATGGCAAAATACTATAAATTCTCAATACTCTACGGAAATTGATGAACTTAGCTTATTTTGTGCGAAAATAAATTTTCTACAAGAAACATAGCAGTTGTTGAAGACAACGCATTAAACATTTTCCTTAGGTTATAAATAAGGTGACCTTTTTTCTGACAATTATTTTTGTAGTAATTTTGTACGAGGCAATCGATAAAGCTTTAAATGCTTAGTCAAACAGTGTATCATTTGTAAATCGCTGGGCATTATTCTGGTTTCGAACATGCATTGTTTTGCACGTCCAAAGATTTTTCAATGGTTTTAAGCCAATGGTAAATATTATCGTTAGCGAATAAACAACGCAACGACAATCAACTGTAGTAACCAGCTTTTTAATCATATCCAAATGCAATGCTTAAAATGCAACCATTAGGAAGAAGCACCCTAAGACACGAAAATAACGAACTTACAATTTAATTAATTTGACTAACTGGCAATTCATTTGACCATTTAACTAGTTGAGGGTTCAATCCGTTGACCAATTAACTGATGGACCAAACGATGCACAACTAACTGGAAACCCTACCGATCTACGGTTAATTCTAACTTACACGTCAGCTGAGCAAAAGTAATTTTTTCGAAATATTTGAAAAATTCCCGAACAATGTTGTAAATGAACTGTTGCATGTGAAGAAAATTAAGAAAAATGTGGTCATGTAATGAATCACGCACTGTATGAGCGCTGCACGATTTGCGCAAGAAATAACAAACTACTGAAAACCATACATCCTGTTATTATCTCTTATCTCAGAATTCTTGTCGTAGTTTATTTAATGTATGCAATAGTAAATACTGAAAATTGATAAATCGTCGCTGCAAAAACTCACATGAATAACTTTAACACGAAATGTTACAACAATTATTCCGAATTATTTATGAGTGTGGTTGCCTGAAATAAGCAGAAGGATTGCGAAACAACATATGCATGGCAAAATACTATAAATTCTCAATACTCTACGGAAATTGATGAACTTAGCTTATTTTGTGCGAAAATAAATTTTCTACAAGAAACATAGCAGTTGTTGAAGACAACGCATTAAACATTTTCCTTAGGTTATAAATAAGGTGACCTTTTTTCTGACAATTATTTTTGTAGTAATTTTGTACGAGGCAATCGATAAAGCTTTAAATGCTTAGTCAAACAGTGTATCATTTGTAAATCGCTGGGCATTATTCTGGTTTCGAACATGCATTGTTTTGCACGTCCAAAGATTTTTCAATGGTTTTAAGCCAATGGTAAATATTATCGTTAGCGTATAAACAACGCAACGACAATCAACTGTAGTAACCAGCTTTTTAATCATATCCAAATGCAACGCTTAAAATGCAACCTATTTCTACGAAACACAATGAGCAAACGCGTGGTTTTGCGCACGCAAAAAAGGAACGATGAAAGATTTTTTTCAAATGCTTCTTATAAGTACCGTAAGAATATACTTCGTATTATCATCTTTACCACTTTAAACCGCCGTAGCACGTGCAATTACTGTAAAACCGGATTTTACGTGCATTTTATGAGCAACTTTAGACCGCTATATTGCGCAAATGGATCAAGCTTTCACAAAACAAGAGGACCACCATTAATTAAACGTATTCGCTATCTTCTTACAAAATTTGAACCGGTCCGCTCAACTCTGAAACATAGAAGTTGTGCGCGTTACAAAACTCACAAGAAACATTTTTTTTTTTTTTTGCACGTAAATTGCGAATGAAGCTAGATTTTTGAAAGCAAGTTTTCAATTTTACCGTCAGAATGCATTTTTTGTTTATTTGGTTCAGTGTAAACCGTTTTCAAGCATTCATTTCGCATAAGAATGAATTTTATGTGATACATTTAGTTCCACTTTAAACCATCGTACATCAACAACGGATAAACAGTTTTCACTTTTTCCGCTTATCTATCTTCGTGCAAAGTTTGAACATAAGAGTGGCGTGCTTCAGAAATCTCGTGGAAAAACTTGTTTACTGCACGTAAAATCCGAACTAAGCAAGGTTTTTTTTATAAAGATTACAGCTTGCCTCAGACCAACGTCTCATACACCGGTACGAAACATGAACCATCAGTCTCATTCCAGTCTGAAGTTATTTGAGGGTGACTGTTTTTGCACGTAAATTCCGAACGAGGATAACCTTTTCTTGAAAGTAAAATCCTAACGGTACACATACAAATGATGCCATTAGCAGAGCATTAATTACAGCCCAGTTAAAATCTCTTGCAAAAGGAATTAATCGATTCTCACAATCTGTTTTGGCGCCAGTTCCTGTTCGTTGTTCAAACTTTGCTTAATATACTTAACAAGGCAACAGTAAGACAGATGTTCGAATGGCTATACAAATGGGTGCTGGTCCGGACTAAACCAAAGACTTTTAACCTCATGTTCCTAGCTCAAATAGGAACCTCGCACCAAGACCCACCCAAACCGTGATTCTGCACTCGGCCTTTTCATATGTATTTTTTACAGTGCTGAAGCGCTGAAATGAGTAGGTAATGAAATCTAAGAAAAGAGAACGAAATAGAATTAACGTATTAAACGGATGAGTAGCCAAAGATTACCCCTCAAAATTTTACAATACAAACAAATACGGAGAAGAAATCAAACAAGACGAAAATAAAAATATGGATGCTGCAACGACCAAATGTCTAATGCTTTAAGTCTCGACGAAAAACAAGAAGAGAATATTACGTAGAAGTTAAATACTGCTTCAGTCTTAATTAAGGTAATAACAACTCTCATAGCTTTATTCTCGTCATGTGAGTAGGTACTCCTTTTTGTCCTGAATCGCTGAATATATAATTTCGCTATTTTAATTTTTTAATAAGATGCATATAAAATGCAAGCTAAAATATCTAGGGAAAGTAGTGAATTCAAACATGTCATCCTCCACATAGAATAATATTTAATACAAATCCAAGATAATAAGCCTGTTTTTCGAAAGCCTTGGCAACGTAAATTGTATACGCTTTTTTATTAAAAATACAAAAATTGTAACAAAGAGAAGATCGATGGCAATTCAGCTCTAAGAACTAACTCATACAATTTCATTAAATCCAAAATACGTTTTCTTATGTCTGGGGATCATCTAAATTGGTATTAATTTATATATGAAGTCAAAGTGTTATGCAAAGCGTATATTTCGCTCAATAGAAAATGTGGTCATTTAAAATTCACAATTATTCTTCGTGCATGCTGTCGTGAAGTACCCCGTGCAACGCTCTTTTTGGTGATGACAGAGTTTATACAGTTCATACTGCTGTGCTCCGAGAGTAGTTGTGACAGTGTGAATTGTATACATGCTCAAGAGAGGGGAGCAGTATTCTCTTTCCTTCGAGATGCCTTACACTCAAGTAGTTTACTGTCAGTCTATTGAGCCATGAGCGAGAGAAATTCCCATGAATAGTTTCAAGATCTGGCATGAGGTTTCACACAGAAACGGCCGAGCAGCCTATAGCAACGTTTCTCTATAAGAGCGTTAATGCAGTCAGCGACATGACATTTAACTGAGATTCGTCCTTCTCAGTCTTAGTATTAGATGAGGTCTTCAATACCAAGGACAATGACTACTGCACAAAACTGTTGTGTTCCGAGAACTGACAGAAATTAAACGGCCGCCAATTGGAGCCAGTGGGTCTCCTGATGAAGCACAATGCTATCATGGGTCGTAATCAACAGGTGGGGGTCGTTAACGAGATCAGCAATCAGCTGCCAACTAACGACGTTTAGACCGCGAAGAGGCACCGCCAACTAACAGTGGTCTGCGCTGTTTAAACACGGGGCAGCGGCAGGAACATTGCGTACACCAGAACCCTGTAATCAGTTTCCAATTCATAAAATTCACATTTTTCTCCGCTCGAGTGACAAGCACGTCAGAGAATGAAAGTTTCTGTCGTTTGTATCTTTCAGTTTGTCAGGATGCTGTGAAATATCTCGTGTTGACATAAAATTTAATTTTACCTTCGCTGTCTCGATCTCACGTAGTTTACTCAAAGATATTTCCTTGTCTTTCAGTGAACAAACATCTATTTCCCTATTCTGGCTACATTTTCTATCATTACAAGATGGTAGGAAACGGTCTGGAATACTTGTAAGGGTGTTACAGAGGAGGCTGTGCTGAGAAATAAAGGTTAAGAAATAAATTCGACGCGTTACGCCATTTCCGAGTTACTTAGCACTGAAGTTAGCCAATCAGGTCACTGCGCTCGCAAATTCAAACACTTCTACGCACTAAAATTCGATAATGCACAGCCATCTGTGGGTCAGCGAGCTACTATTTATTGAATTGCTCATCTACATCATACTCCGCAAGCCACCTAATGATGTATAGCAGATGATACTTTCTGTGCCACTATGTGATCCCTCCAACCCTGTTCCACTCGCGAATACTGCGTGGGAAGAATGATTGTCGGTAAGACTCTGTATTGGCTCTAATTTCTCGAATTTTCTCCTCGTGGTCAATATGCGAGCTGTATGTGCATCTGACTCCTCCTGAAAAGTACTGTCCCACAACTTCAATACTAAGTCTCTCTGTGATGCACAACGCCTCTATTATAACGTCTGCCAGTGGAGTTTGTTTAGCATCTCCGTAACGCTCTCTCGCCAGCTAAACGATCCCATGATGAAACGCGTCGCTCTTCGTTGGACCTTTCTTATCTCCTCTATCAGTTCTATCTGATAGGGATCCCAGATAGATGAACAAGCGTCTTATAAGCCACTTCTTTCGTGGATGAGTTACATTTCCTTAAGGTTCTTCCTCTTAATCTGAGTCTTGTGTCTGATTTTCCCACTATCTGTTTTATATCGTTTTTCCACTTAAGGTGACTCTGGATAGTAACGCCTAGATATTTTACGGCAGACGCTGTCTGCAGCTGTTTGTCATCAGTAGTGTAGCTGTGCAGTAGTGGATTTCTTGTCCTACGTATGCGCAATATGTTAGATTGATTTACCTTCAGGGTCAATTGTCAGAGCCTGCACCATTCATAAGTTCACCTCAGATCGTTCCGCAAATTCTTACTATCTTCTGGCGTTGTTGCTTTGGTATAAACAACTGCATCGTCTGCGAATAGCCTTAAGGAGCATCTGGCGCTTTCTACAATATCATTTATATATATTGTAAACAGCAACGGTACTATCACACTTTCCTGTGGTACTCCGGATATTACCTCTGCATCTGTCGATTTAGCTCCGTTAAGAGCGATGTGTTGAGTTCTATCTTCAAGAAAGTCTTGAATCCAATCGCAGGCCTGCTCCGATACTCCGTAAGCTCGTATTTTTTTCATTAAACGGCAATGCGGGACGGTGTAAAATGCCTTATTGAAATCCACTGCGCTGTGGATCTCATGGAGGAACAGAGCGAGCTAAGTTTCGCTGGATCTCTGTTTGCGGAATCCATGTTCATTTTTATAGAGGAGATGTTCACTTTCCAAGAACGCCATTATTCTTGAGAATAAAACGTTCCATAATTCTACAACAGATTGACGTCAACGATTTAGGTCTATAATTGTATTGATCTGTCTTTCTTAAAAACGGAAATGACCAGCTTTTTTTCCCAGTCGTTAGGTACCTTTCGTTGCTCTAGCGATCTACAATAAATTACTGTTAGAAGGAGGAGCTAGTTCTTTCGCATAATATTTACAGAATCTTATAGGTATCTCATCTGGTCCTGAAGCCTTTACTGAGGGATTGTGGTTGCTTTTCAATTCCACGATCGGTCATCTCAATATCTGCCATTTCAACGTTCGCACGACGATTGAAAGGAGGGATAGTGCTAAGATCTTCAGTGGTGAAACAACTTCAGAAGACCGAATTCAGTATTTCGGCCTTCTCTCTGTTATCTTTCGTCTCGGTGCCGGTGTGGTCGCTGAGAGAATGAATAGATGATTTTTGACCTACTTACTGATTTTACACATGACCAAAAGCTCTTAGGGTTTTTACTCAGGTCGGCTGACAACGTCTTACTTACAAAATCTTCGAACTCTTTTCTCATTGCTCTTCTTACGCTCATTTTCGCTTCGTTCAGCTTTTGTTTGTCAGCTAGGTTTTTACTTCTCTTGAATCTGAGATGAAGTGCTCTTTGCTGACGATGCGCTTTTCTAACACGGCTGTTAAACCATGGTGGATCTTTCCCATTCCTTAAAAGCTCACTCGGAACATACTTGTCTAGGGCCTCTGAATTTTTTCCATTTGTTCTCCACATCTTCGTCCTCATCACCGAGTATTTGATGCTGAGTGCTGAGAGGGGGGTTGGGTTGTTTGCGGAAGGAGACCAGACAGCGAGGTCATCGGTCTCCTCGGATTAGGGAAGAATGGGGAAGGAAGTCGGCCGTGCCCTTTCAGAGGAATCATCCCGGCATTTGCCTGGAGCGATTTAGGGAAATCACGGTAAACCTAAATCAGAATGGCCAGACGAAGTGCTGAGATATTCTGAAATTTGTATCCCCTCACCCTTGCTGATCAAATATATACTCCTGCCTTTCTTAACATTCCTTGTAGGATCCGTCGTCATAGATGCTGTCACAGCCTTATGATCACTGATACCTTCCACTACGTTAACTGATTCTATAAGTTCAGGTCTGTTTGTTGCCAGGAGGACTAAGACGTTACCCTCACGAGTTGGTTGTCGAGCTATCTGCTCTCGATCTCGAATAGATCATCCAATTTTTCTGAAATTGTAATCTTCCGTCCTCTGCTGTGGCTGTGTCGATATTCTCAAGACCTCATGCGTTGTGCTGGCATATTTCTGAAAATGGCAACTGTGCTCTGCCGTGGTACGGTCATATTTTTACTCCCGATATTTTGGGCGGTGAGGTCACATCAATATAGAGAGAGCACCTACAGTAAACATACAAGGTATGAGTGACATCCATATTAGTGACATCTTTGGAATAACACGTAGAAGAGCTGGCTTTCTCTATTATTCTCTAGAATAGAATACCCCTTTTCATTGTGTACACGACCTTACAAAATTTTGCCCCCCCCCCCCCTCCCCGCTCTACCAGTGTACTGCAGAGAACTATGGCTGTTCTTTTTATACCACGAGTTTCTCTTTGCCACTACCATACGTCGTTGATTGTCCTGTGATATTTTGATTCTACTCCCTATTTCACGTCCTTATGAAACGGCTACACAGTGTTTATTGAAAAGAGCAGTTGGCTATTGTACACTGCTTTTCGTTTTCTTCGACATTTTCAGAGAATTTGATAATAATCATTACCGGATGCGGTCATGCATTGGCCATCTCTAGATGCCATAGGTCATCAACGGCATAAGGCGAATAAGTAGTTAATAGCATTCGTTATTGAACTCCTTTAGACGAATTGTCATTTCTTTCATCTTAACCTCGTTAACGTTAGATTATTATGGTCTTGCATTGTCATCTCACGTAGTTCTAAGTTTTCTTTAATTTCTGTCAAACGGGCTGCTGGTTTATTTTGTTTCTTCTCCGACCTAAACTTTTTTTAAGGCAAGAAAAATTTTTAAGTAATCGGTTGAATGATGAAAGATCAACTAGACATCGTCCTTCGAACAATGACAGTATTCCAGAACACCGTAAGCCGATGAAACCTCGTTTATCAGGACTTTGTGGTACTGGTGTACATCCGGATGATAAAAAATCCGGATGACCCGGAAATAAAGAAACACATTAGAGAGACAAAATTTAAATTACACAAACGCACTCGTTATCTTTTACGCATATACACAAATTGTTGATTATTTTCCACATATTCACTACCTGATCAAGGGTATCCGACACCAGTTAGTGGAAATTAATTGGGATATGTCCACCCTCCGTCTTTATGACACTCTGAACTCCGCTGAGAACACTTTCACTGAGGTATCTGAATGTCTGTGGAGGAATGGCATCGATTTTTCCTCGAGAGCAGAAATCAGAGAAAGTAGAGATCTGTGCGGCTGGTCCCAGCGTAGGTTCGAGTCCTCCCTCGGGCATGGATGTGTGTGTCTGTCCTTAGGATAATTTAGGTTAAGTAGTGTGTAAGCATAGGGACTGATGACCTTAGCAGTTAAGTCCCATAAGATTTCACATACATTTGAACATTTTTTAGAGATCTTCGACGCTGGGGTCCGTATCACGACAACATAACTTATCCCAAAGGACTCCCATAGAGTTCAGATCGAAACTTCAGGCATGAAACTGTCCACAAACCACTGCTTCACAGGTGCTGATACAATCGTCTGCGAAATGTTCCTCCACAGTATGCATTACAGAATACAGTAAAATTTTTTGACATCCATCCGTATTTGGTGTTTTCTTCAGCGGAATAAGGGGACCACGGCCTAACCACGTAAAAACAACCCCAGACCGTAACACCAGCTGATACATACTGCCGTGTTAGCACAACTCGTGAAGGGATGAAACGTTCTCCAGGTATTCGCCAAACCCAAAGCCTTCCGTCGGATTGCTACAGGGTATAGCTTGATTCATCACTCCAAATATTTCGTTTCCAATCATCTACTGTCCAGTGGCCTCTCTCTTTATCCCAACTGAAGCGTCTCTAACCCCCGAATCACAGTCACCGCGCTAGCTGGACAGCGGGTAGCAGCGTGCAGCTCATGAGAGATTCCTTTCGCCCATTTCTTGTGACTGCTTACAACCACACTCGGCTATACTCGATGGTCCCTCTCCGTCAGTGTATGAGGTCCGCCTTATTTTGGTTTAGCTGTTGTCGTTCTTTCGCTCTCTCACTTCACAATCACATCACCCGTAAACGACTCGGGCAGTTTTAGAAGGATTAAAATGTTCCTGATGGCTTCGTCACTCAGGTGACATCCAGGGGTTAGTCGACTTTCGAAGTCACTGAACTCTCATGACCGACCCGTTGTCCTGTTACTCCTGCCCTACAGACAACACAATACTCCCTTCCTCATTTTGTACTGAGGATTCGCCTCTCTTCACACCTATTGGCCAATTCTGCATTACATTGCGTGTCAGGCTACTGTTGATCAGATAGCGTAGATAGGTAGACAAATTAAGGTGAATGGATGGAATCGAAATAGACTTTGGTAGTCTGGAAGCCCACGAGTGCATAGTTATCGACAGAGATCAATGGAAGAGGCTACAGAAAGAGGTAATGAACTGAATTCCGATCTGGTGGTCAACTTAGAAAGCAAGCAAGCGTATGATGACTGCATTTTTTAAAAAAACTGAAATAATCAATAACCATCTTTTGAACTGGATTCGTTTGTCATATACGTTCAGTACTAACACGCAGGTGTTTCACTAGTCCGGCCGTGGTTGTTTGGGCCTGGCGTTACAAATAGCCCATTATTTTGACCAGATCCGTTGTCGCCCCTGTGTGTGTCACACAGCCTTCAGATTGAGCATCAAATTCTCCAGGTAATCCATCATTAGAGTGATAATGTTCATCATCATAAATCATCCCTTCAAATCAAATTCTGTAATTTCTTTCCAGTTGTTCTTGTAATTTGACAGCGTTGAAGTTCAACACCAAATTCGGCAGCATTAATATTCAGCTGTTTTCCTCAATTCATCCTATGCAGTGCGTCTAACTTTTTTCTCAGTGGGCACTATAGCCTTGTTTTTCTTTTAATGTCATTTTACACTACCAGCAAACAGCTCAGTGTGCAGTTGATAACTGACACCTCGTCAGGATCTGTGTTTGCCGGTTGGAGTAATTTAATGAGTTTGCATCATCGACTATTGCCGCTATTATCCCAGGAATATCAAATATTATAACAAAAACAAATAACAATAGAAAGGTACCATTGGAATGCACTGGAGATCAGTATTAATGATTAATGTCTTTCCACAGCTCTCCCTTTGTCCCATACCTACGTGGGAGCGTTATTTTCTTCGAAAGGTGCCATATTTATAATGGAAACCTTTACCTCCTTGTGTTCCCTATTAATTCACATACGACAAAGAAACCTAATTTCAGTGACCCAGATATAGATCTTCTATTTCACGCAGTCATTACTTACAACCAGACAACTACCAAAGTTTCTTTTAAGCCATATTGTGGACAAATCATATGGCACCATTTTAATCAAAATAATGCATCTGTTCGGTGACATGGGGCAAAATGACATAGTGGACATTTAATCAGGATAAAAGGAGATTTGGAACATCTGAGTCCATGGGATGCTCGGTCGGTTCATTCAATAGGACAATGGCATATGTAATAATGACACGTACTAACCAAGTCTGCGAGACATTGCAACAAGAAATCCCTCCCTTTCTTTTCGGTAACATAAACAAAATAAGTCAAAGAATAATTAATGTCTTTCAAGCATACAAGGTGTAGTTTCAAAGTTTTAATTATCGCCATGAAAAAATAAAGTTACTTAATTAATATTTTGTTTTGTAGCTTGAAACGCGTACGTTTCATATCTATTCATTACCAGCGATGGCGAGGCATGAAAGAATCTCTGACCAGAGAGTTATTTATCGTGTCTAGTCTGCGCTTGACTGCGCGAGAGTTCAGTTGCGAGTTGGACTCGGTCGGAAGTAGTGTGTGTGGAGTCGGCAGAGCGAGTAGGATGTTGCGAGCTGCACTGAGTCAGCAGTAGTCAGCCGACTGTAGTAGCGAGTGGACGGTAGTACTGAGCGGGCGTCGGCATGGATCGGCGGCGTGCGCCCTTAATGTCTCTGGTCAAGGTTCGGGACGAGGTATATTGTTAAATAAGGTAATGAAGCAGCATTGCGCACATCTGATAATGTAATGTATGTTAATTGTAATTAATTTGTTCAAGAAATGCCCCAATAATAATTTTGTTTTCAAAGCAATGTTTTTAAAGAAAAGAATCATTCCAATTGAAACAATATTTCCTGTGCTTTTCCTCCCAGAATCAATTTATCAGATTAATTATTGCACAGGGCGTAAGGTCAGTGTTGCTGCCCTATTATTGTGGGTTTAATGATCAATCTTCATTTCTTAATTTTTGTGTTGAGTTTACATTGGGCCATTATTTTTCAATATTTTTGTAGCGAAGGTACAGTCGCTTTTATTTCAATTTAACGATGTTTTGTGGGAGCTCAACAACATTTGGCTCTATTTCGATTAACATTCAAATATAGTCTTTTTATATTTTTTGCCGGGAGGTTATTGTTTTGACATTATTTGCGGAAAAATTATTGTCATTTATAACATTTGCGGGGAGGTTACACGTGGGCTTATTCACATTAACATTTGTATTGTCTTGTTAAAATTTGCTGGGAGGTTACGTTTAGCATGATGCCCATTCACATTTAATTATTATTTTACATTTCTGTGGGGAGGTTACACTTGGCGACCCTGCCAGGATTCGAACCGGGATATAAATCTCTTACATTTCTGCGGGGAGGTTATACTTGGCGACATCCAGTCCAGGATCGTATTTCTTTGAGAATCTTCTGAAAAGTAGCCAGATATCTGCTCTTATTTACTAAAATATAATTAGCATTTGGCGCAACGCTTTTACTAATTTTGTGACTTTCTTTCCTCAGATCATCGGCAATTCGTTGCTCTTTGTTGTATTTGTATTTGTTGGATTTTGTATTGTCTTTGTCTCATGTGTGAATAATTGTGATCTGTGTTAAAATGCCGCGAAAAACTATTAATAGTACATCGCGAGGTGTAATAAATGAAATTACCGATTTAAATAACTTCACCGATGGTACCTGTGACACACAGTGCAATGATGACAATTCTCCGTTTACTGACAATCAGCACGTACTGACCACTAATAATGATTTTTATCTTAATGATGAGCAAACGAACTCAATTGTGTCCTCTGTTAATGTGACGACAATTGATGACGTGGGGCGTTCTGTTGCAATGAGCGCTGCCCAGCTTAACACACCCGGTTTGCAGGATTTACGTGACGAGCAGACAAATTTTTCTAATGAAAATGAACAGGATACTCAAAGTAGGACGGATTTATTTAATTCCGAAATAGTGACTGACAGTGTACATTCGACTGGCAAACCTTTTTGTAAATTGCAGAATGACCAAATGGTCACACAAAACATGACAATTGCAGGTACGCAATCAAACAGCATGGATAATAGAGTAGGTAATGTTACTTTGGATCAAATTATGGCATTGTTGGTACAAACGAATAAACGACTTAGTGAAGATCTCAAACAACAATTTAGTGAAGATTTCTAACAACTTAATGAAAAACAAGACAAACAGAATGAAGATAACAAACAATTTAAAGAAAATTTCAAACAGCTTAATGAAAATAACGAAAAACTCAAACAATACTTTAATAAAACATTAGATAACAATTCCAGACAGTTAAATGAAAAATTAGATAACAATTCCAGACAGCTTAGTGAAAAAATTAGAGACGTTGCCGCGCAGTGTCATGATACTAAGAAACAGTTACGCGACGAAATTGAGGCTTGTTCAAGAAAAAGTAGCGAAGAAATTACATCTGTTGCTCAAGAATTAAGGGATATGCAAGCAGCTACAACAGAAACACTTAGAGAGGAAATTAGCGCAGTCGGTAAACAATGCTCTGAAAAAGCTACACAATTACGCGACGAGTTTAAACTAATGACAGCAGAACTTTCGCGCACAATGGATGCAAAGATAGACGCGAAATTCGACCAACAGAACACTCAGATTGACGAACGTTTTAATCACCACATACAAAACAGTGATACGCGTTTCCGCAAATTTATACAGGATCAAAATAAAGTAAAACGTCAAGCCATGGAAACAATCACTGCACAGAGACAGGAAGACAAACGTAAATTGTTCGCGAAAGCAAAAACATACGTAGACAACAATACTGCAACAGTGTCCGACGAAATTAATACCATCAAACAGTCGAACACAGAATTACGTGACGAAATTTCCGATCTTAAATCGAAAACAGACACATACACAACAGACTTTCAGACAGTGATAGACGATAGACAGACTGGAACAATTAGAACTAACACATGATTCTGATGTCATTAAAGCAGACGTTAAAAAATTGAACGAAACCACACGTAAATTACAAAAACAGATTAATGCTTCTGACAGTAAAAACGATGATCAGGCAAAAATACTGACTGAAAAATATGATGATTTGGCCAGTCGTATTGATATTATTGAAAGTAATAATGACAGCAAATCAGACGATACTGCACCAATTTCATTTAATCAAACACCTGAATTTCAAAATCTACAACAGACAATCAATGAGATAGATTCATCTAATAATACATTACATAGAAATTTGTCAAGTTTACAGCAAGAGGTAACAGAAATGAAAACTATTTCAGTCACCAATACGTCACAGAATACGCCATGTTGCGAGCATTTCTCACACTCACACAGCCAGTGTAACTTAAACAATTTGCAGAGACTACGCAACTTAAAATCCGAAAAACTACGCGATTTAAAACCTGAAAAGCTACGCAACTTGAAATCCGAAATGACACAGACAAACAGATTTTCACACAATGGTGAACATGCTCACACATTCAGTGATAAGAACGTTGATTATAAGCAATTTGTATGTGTAAAAAAGTCTAAGGAACTTAATAATGACAGAGCACAGGTATACGCTTTGAACTGGATACGTCGATTTATTTTTGTACTTTCACCAGCTTGGTCTGTAACGCAGAAACTAGCTTTGAACTGGATACGACAATTTGTTCTTGAATTTATACCAACATTTCGTGTAATGCAGAAACTACAATTAGCATGGATACAGCAACTTGTTTTTGAATTTTCACCGCGTTTGCCTGTAACGCAAAAGCTGAAATTTATTTGTAGCGCGTAATTGACCTCAGGGGATTCATTACGCTTTAATGAATATGTGCCGTAGCGTGCATAGGGCCCCGAGCTGTAGTAGTGCTGTTTCATCTTTAGTTTTCTGCACTGCCGCCTTCTCTTCTACTATCCTTTATATCTATCAGAAGAGCTCTTTAACTATTGCCCTATCTAGGATTAAGAATATGTAATAAAAACCCGATAAGACAAATTTTTACCGAAAGTGACAATTTTCATTCGGCACTCCAGAACCACGAGAACTTTAATAACAGATAAAATTTTAATCATCAGTATGAGTAAAATTAGCACTAACAGCGAATGCATTTTGGTAACAATAGATGTTTTCCACCGCAACAGCATGAAAGTCAGCCGCTTAGCCTACCTAACCAACAATGTAGTCTACAAGGTCAACCAAATTTTAATGTTTCGCCGCGTGCACATATAGTCTCAGCTACAACAAATAGTAACGCACAGCAGCAAAGAAATAACTACATATAGAAACACACTATTTCAATTCCTATCGTAAATGCACCGTATAGAAATGACTATCATGACAGACGTAAAAATAATGAGCACAATTTTCAGCGTACATTTAATAACAGTCGATCTTTTCAGCAGCAAGAACATCAGCAACAACATATTATCATGAATGAACCAGACAATAGGTGTCATCTATAGCGTAATAAGTCAGGAAGAAATAACAGAGCATTTCAAATTGTGGATATGCCACAGCATCTTCCCGTAAATAACAGCACGTATGATAGAATTTGACCAGACACATTACAGGTCGCATCTTCCAGTAACACAAGCACTACTTTAGACACGCAGAATGTTGTTCACGAAAATGTTATTACTTTTGACGACATACGAGACACTTTTTTACAGGAAAGAGCAGTTGTTCAAAAAAGCATTTCACACCCTGTCATCGAAATTAAAATTGGATCATCGAAATTTTCAGCAGTAATCGATTCTGGATCACCTATGTCAGTTATAAATGAAGAAACTTTCAACGAGTGTAATAAAGAGAATACCTATCCTACATTACCATTAGGCAAAACGAAAGTAAAAGGAGCAGTATCGAGTAAAGGAGTAGACGTTAAATTACAGACACATTTATCATTTTGCATTGCAGGTCATACATTTCACTCAAATTTTTGGATTGTTCCTTTATTGACAACAGACGTTATTTTAGGTACGAATTTTCTGGTACAACACGACGCAGTTATCGATTTTCAGAATTACTATTTAATGTTGAAGGATGAAAATATACAATTTGCTATAGAATTTCAGCACTCACTATCTGCGGAAGAACAAACAATTAATCGCACAGAGGTCATTTCCGCATCACGTAACATAGATTGTAATTCCACATTGTTCACAGATACGTACGTACATAACTATAATACTCCAGACGAAGCTGACTACGATGTAATGCAGATGATTTCTAATAAAGTTAAGCAGAGCAGTGCAAATACAGACGACGAACGCACGCAACTACACAAAATTCTTTTACAGCAAGCTCCAGTTTTCGACAACATTCCTGGTACTATGTCCGGTTTTATGTATGAATTTCAAGTCAAACAGCATGATACATTTAAAGCCAAGCTTATCCCATTCCATATATCCACCGAGAACAAGGTAAGAAAGAATTGCAGGATACGCTTGACCAAGGAATTATTGAACCGGCAGTTAGTCCGTACATAAACCCGCTCCATATTGTTAAGAAAAAAGATGGCTCACTTCGCCTCGTACTTGATTCACGTCACATCAATGACATAATTATTAATGAAACAGATCGACCACAGACACTAGAGGAACTACTACAGAAATTTCACGGTACTGCTATTTATTCTACATTAGATCTGAAGTCGGGATTTTGGCAAATTGAGCTCCATCCGAACTGTAGAAAGTACACAGCATTTCTCTGTTTTGGCGACTGTTATCAATTTTGCAAATTACCATTCGGTTTAACTATTTCTTCAGCAGCTTTTATTCGCGGTTTGAATACAATACTTCCTACAGAACTTAAAGACAGAATTACAACGTACGTAGACGACATTCTTATTGCAGAAGCTAACTGGTCTGAACACAATCTGATTCTAGAATAACTGTTGCAAACTTTTCATGCACAAGGACTCACAGTTAATCTCAGTAAATCGCACTTTGGCAAAACTTCTATAAAATTTCTTGGACATGTAATTTCAGCAGAAGGCATTGCGCCTGACCC